>NC_056733.1:1489559215-1489586715 GCF_019279795.1 Protopterus annectens | reverse complement strand
GATTTTTAAATAGTGTAAAAGTTAATGTTAAAATCATGCTAGTTGAAGTGAGTTTAACCCTGTAGGAGGGTATATTGAGTTAATGAAGATGCCCTGAAGGGAATGTGAAACTAATAGTATGTAAAATTATAGCATGTGCCTTTAAGTAACTAAATGGGTTATTGATTGATTATTTCAGCTACACTTTAAATAGTGGTTTGTGGCATTGTTTTAGAATTTCTGAGGAAGTTAAGACATCAGCCTTGACGAAAAGTGTATCGCTATTTTTATCGCACTTTAAGTTGATATTAAAATTTAAGGATTTCTTGAGAAGAGAGTCTGGGATCTGATATTTTCTGTTAGATTTTATAATTCACAGTAAACATATTAACTATTAAATGTGTAATATTTTGCAAACAACTTACAATATATCAGCAACCACTCAAGTTATACACATACTGTTAGCAGCATTTTGTTCATCCACCTGAGAGCTATCATATTAACTTAAGCAGTTCTGTCTGTGCTACTTGGTTGTCAAGAAATTTAGAAAAGCATGAAATTTATGCCAAAATAAATAAATATTATGTTAACGGCAATTAATATCTGTTTACCTGCACCAGAGACAGGTCAAATATCAGCACAGTTGTGTTAGCCATTGTGCAAGCTTTAAGATGAAATACGTAGAATGGGGTTAAAATTATTATCGTAAATATGAACAAGTAATATTTGACGCCATCAGCAGGATGTAACTGCAGAAGAACCTACAGGCATCACCCGACTGTAATGAGGTAAGTGCCTCAGCACATGTGGGTTTATGTGTCTGCTTTGAACTGTGTGTGATGGGTGCAACATGTGTACTACTGACAGCTTGATTGACATTAGGGTGATTTCATGTGAGAGCTTTGCCTCCAGTGACATTGTGTAAATACATCTCTTACATACCATATCAGTTTGAGAATTAACTGGTTGTCAGTAAACATGAAGCAATTTTTACACTGCTTCGGGATGCCTATATCCAACAAACTGGTAAGAGATAGAGAGAGAAAGTTTGTATCCATGGCAACAGGCCCTTTTTTAGTGATTAGAAGGTTGCAGTGAGAATATAAGGTAATGTCAGAAGCATCTGGTTTGCAACTCTGGGGGCAGTGCTTGTCACTGCAAACTTGTTGCTTTGTGTGCTACTAGGTATGGTGAAATTTCAGTGGTGCTTTTACAGGAAAAATGTGAACTCAAGGTGTCCTGCATCTATACAAGGAACTGCAGAACACTTGAGGGGAAGCTATTCAGCTACCAAATCAATGAAAGCATCTCCAGGAGGAACCACCAGGATGTAGAAGAGCCAGCTCCAAAAGCCTCCAGGAACAAAGATTCTTCCAGGGATGGTGTTTCAGTGGACCCCCCCCCCCCTGCTTAATTTCAAGATATCGCCAAAAGTGATGTCTTAAAGGGGAATCGTGGGGAATCATCCCCTTCATCCAAGTCCGTGTATTTTGTAATTGATTCTGGACAGGAAGCCAAGTGTCTTCGCTTACATGTCTGTCTTTTGGGAACCTGTCTCAGTGATGCTTCTTCTGATCTCTCTCAGCATTGGAGCTGAAAAAAATCTCACCGACACCAGCTCACCCCGGCTCCAAGGCTGACATCGGAGCCACTCTTTTCAGTGGGAAATCTCCAAGGGGAAGAGATGAATTCAAACACTTCAGTCTCGATCCATTCCCCTTGGGCTCCATCACCGATGCTTTAACTCTGAGTCAAGTTTCAATCTGACAGAATCAGAGTCAAGAGAGAATGGGCTATAGTCAAAGTCAAAGTAGGAAAGTACTAACTGTGCTAATGTACATACTCTGGGGATACGCGGACCCTATGACTGAGATTCTGAAGGGTGGACTGGCATAGGAGACTGAAACGGAGGGGTAGTCTGGTGCCATTCTCATTGTGTTCTGAGGGGACAGCACCAAGAGGATCCATAGCTGCATTGACATTCAGTGGAACCTCCACATCATCCTGTTGGCATCCACCTTGATGAGACTCCTTATAGAACAGATGTATCTAGATGAGGAGGCCACAGTGGAAGAACTGGATGGGGGTCTCTTTTGCAAGATGGGGTAATGCAGTCTTGGACTGATTATGACTGAGGTCTAGACAGAAAAAAAACAAAGATCATGGCTGTCCTTATGTGGAATTTGCCTTTCACACCTACATTTGCCCTTCCTGGATGAAATGAACTAAGCAAAGAAGGCAGTGGCAAAGAAATAAATCCTCAGCAGTGCACTTATCTGAAAGCTGGCAGCAACCAAAGGAATCAGGCAGCAGACCAATGTACGAGTCAAGTGTTCAGAATGGCAGCAGAAAAGTTCTGAGGGTTGTACGTGCAGATGTCCTTTTATGTCTGACATTGCCAGCACATATGTACAACATCCCTCGTACCTGCAGTAGCAAAAAGCTGCTGTATGCTCGCCAGATGTCAAGTCATTTGGGCGGAGGACTCCCCATATGTAAAGAATACTGCAATACTGACTAGAAGGACATCAGATATATCTAGATGAGGAGGTCACAGAGGATGAACTGGATGGGGGCCTCTTTTGCAAGATGGGGAAATGCAGTCTTGGACTGATCGGATCCAAAAAAAAAACAATGAGGCAGAGATGGAGAGCAGATCAGAGGCATATTGGGATCTGACTGTTGCTGTACATTTGGTGCAGGACACACTAGTACCGATGGGTAGAGAGAGACCGTTTCCTGGCCTTTTCAAGTCTTCTTTCTGGAGTCTTGCTTTGACAATCTTTAGGTTTATCTTGCTTTTTTTTTTTGTCCTTTTCTTCTTTTCCTTTTGCCTGAGCTTCTGCACAGATTGCGCTGGCAAGGGGAAAGCAGATGGTTGACTGGAAGAGCCTGGCTGTAATGGAAAAAGGCCTTCAAGTACCAAATTACCTCTTTGACCCTGCAATACTTTGCTGCTGAAGGAAGGACAGGATTCCCAGGCAGTAAATACAGAGAAAGAGTGTGGATAGTGTGGCAGTACTTTGTGAGGGCACACTGAGCACCTTTTGAAATTTTTGTCTGAAGTACTGAAAGCAGACCGACACAGAAAAAGATTATGTTCTAATACAAACAAGAAGTTAACACTATCTTTAAGAAAACTAGATTTTTTTTTTTAATATAGAAATGTAATGAAATGGAAATAGTTGTGTAAAATCTTACCATAACCACAGATAGTTTTCTCTTCTATGTTGCAGTATTCTTTACATGAGAGATCCTCCACCATGGGCGACCCCACGTTCGGCCAGTATACAACAGCTTTTAAGTACTGCTACTATGTGAGACATCGCACAAATGGTTTAGGAGTATGTCGTCCATAAAAGTGACATCTGCACGTACAATCCTCAGAACTGAATGCCTCAGTAGAAACGCCAGTCTAAGGAAACAAGAATGTTATCAGTCATCGAGAACAAAAGCAAACACCAGGGGGATAGGCGGGAGGGATAGAATACTAAAACATAAAAGACAAGGACATCTGTGGTTATGGTAAGATTTTATACAACTATTCGATGTCCTTCTATTCTAATGTCGCAGTATTCTTTACATGAGGGAGAGTACTAAAGTTTTGGAGGCAACCTGAGAGGAGGAAGGACCAGAAGCGCTCTCTAGAAAACCATGAAGTATGGATCTAGTAAAACCAGCTCTAGATCTGGAGATACCGGCTGCTGGAATTCGGCAATGAAGGTTCCACAGATCCTCTGATGTTCACCACTTAATATTTATTCCACAACAACACTGCACACAGGTCCTCAGAAGATGCCCTCTGCATTTGTAGTTTAGAGTCAGACTTGTGTATTTCTACGATGTACTTTGGAGCACTGGTTTGAACCTCCACATATCTATGAATTTAACTCTGGTCGAATGGAACGATTTCCAACTACATGACTTTCCTATCGCTCCTGTTCGTTTTTCTGCAAGCACACCATTTATTCCCGCTGTCCTGCAGGCTGTTAGCGGTTGAAATGCTTATTAACTGCTCTTCTTATATAAACCAAATTAAAACACCAGTTAAAAGAAGCTGAATCCAATAACAACATGCACACCAAAGAAGCTCTGAGGAAGGTGCCCAATGTGAGCGCGCTAGCACTATGAAGGCGCTTTCTCTCCCTCACTTCATACACCCGGCATTTTTAAGGGGTACTGTCAGCTCGTCACCCTACAGCCTGCTCGAAGGCTGCCTTTTGAAAACACTGACAGACGAAGAAAAACGAACAGGAGCGATAGGAAAGTCATGTAGTTGGAAATCGTTCCATTCGACCAGAGTTAAATTCATAGATATGTGGAGGTTCAAACCAGTGCTCCAAAGTACATCGTAGAAATACACAAGTCTGACTCTAAACTACAAATGCAGAGGGCATCTTCTGAGGACCTGTGTGCAGTGTTGTTGTGGAATAAATATTAAGTGGTGAACATCAGAGGATCTGTGGAACCTTCATTGCCGAATTCCAGCAGCCGGTATTTCTTTTATCAAGTTTTCATCTATTTATTAGCGTTTCCTAGATCTGGAGATGCCATCCAATTTGTAATGATTGGTGAAGGTATGTACAGAAGTCCAAATAGCTACTTAATTAGTATCCAAACCCTTAAAGAATGCACATGAAGAAGCCACAGCCCTAGTAAAATGAGCCTTAACAGGAAAAGGAAGGCTCTTTCCATGGAAAACATAACAAAAAAAAAATAGCTTTTGAAATCCAAGGGGAAATAGTCTGCTTGGAAACAGGCAATCCCAGAGCCCTGGGATGAAAAGAAAAAAATAAGTGATGTACTCACCATAAGGTTCTATCTGTGTTGTCTGCTTCAGTCTTCATCAAACCTGTGGGTCTCGATTCCGACATGGGAACCGACTACGCCGTCAGCAAGCTAAGGATTCCAAGCTAGAGCTCCTCCCATCCTACCCATTCTGCCTCGCTGCTCTCCGCTCAGATCTCATTTCCCGAGCACAGCAAAGCATCATGGTCAGGTTAGAGCTCCTCCTTGGGTGTTTCTGCCATTTATTCCTGCCAATCATAAGAGGTTTTCAGCCAGTCTTCTTTTTCTACCTACCCTTTTTACTGTTTTCTTGAGAAAAAAAAAGGATTAGTTTTTCTGTAGTGTAGCATGTTTCTGCCACGTGGTTGTTGTGTTTCTCTGTGTCTTCCTTCTTTTCCTCCTTTCCTTACTATGTCAGATAAATCTGACAAGCCTGTTGGCTTTAAAAAATGCACTTCCTGTGGGCACAAGATCCCTGTAACTGATGCCCACAGGGAGTGCATTTATTGCTTGGGTCCTGCCCATCTTTAGGTGGCTTGTTCTATCTGCAAGGCCTTTCTTCTCTGGGCCCTTGCAGATAGAAGAAACAAGTTGGTTCTGTGGGACCTTATTCCTCCTCCATCTCCAGTTGTTGCTTCCATTTTAGGGGCTCAAACCCCCGCCAAAAAGCTTAAGGAGGCCAGGGATTATAAGAAAAGGTCCCTGGACCCCTCCATGTCAAATGAATCAGAGCCTCCTAAAAAGGCTCTCAGACCTTCGGAGCAGAGTTCCTCAGCTCCAATATCCGTTTCTTCCTCTCCAGCCTGTGCCCCAGCCCCCCTCTTTGGGGCCGGAGCTTGTGGTACCGAGTGTATGTCCTAGAGATGCTTCCCCCAACCATCATACCAGACCCTCCTCCGTTTCCTCTTCCATCTGGTTTTCTTGGTGCCTGTCAGAAAATGAGGCAGACAGCTCGATGAAGAATTTTCTCCATACACAGATCCAGATTGGGGGGGGGGGTCATCCCATCTCCATCCCTTACAGGATCTGTGAGCAGAGCTTCACCCTGCAGAACAGTTTCTCCTTCTCCAATCCGGCCTGCTGTTTTGGAGCTCCTGGATCTGTCAGTCCCTGGGGCTGGCCCATCATGTCCAATAGTGTTTATCTCTTCGAGCCCGACTGCTTCCTTGAATCTCTTGGTTCCAACTGCGTTGGGGCTGAGCTCTTCTTGGAGACGAAGCCTTGACATAGAGTCTGGGGGATGACTTCGACTCAAAAGCTCTTGGAGCTGTTGCTTCCCCTCGGTGCCACGGTGCTCATCAGTTCAGCGCCGACTCCCCATTTGGAGCAGAGCGCAACTAGTGATTGGGGACGGCCTGTTCCTGATCCCTCGGGACAGGGGAGTCTTCCTCAAAACTCCAGAAGTCCTTCAGCCTTCGAGGTGAAGAGGGTCATCTCTGCTCCGAAGAGACCTCTGGCTCCTACAGTTAAGGATCCACCCTTTCACCTCTTGAGCTTTTCATCAGATCTAGATTGGGGGGGGGGGGGTCATCCCATCTCCATCTCTTACAGGATCTGTGAGCAGATAGGTTTTGACCACTAGATGGCTGTCCTTACCGACTTCTAATTTCACTCACTTCTCTACTTTCTTCTCATTATTAACTATTTTACTCCAATTCACTCCTATTGCTCTACCTTCCACTTACTATAGTTTTATAACAGTAGTATCTAGCCCTCTTCCTCTTCCTCTCTAGCCCTATACAAAGCTCTTACTCTCCCTCTGCCTTTTAATTTTTCCTTGCCTTCTCTAACTACCACTGCCTTTTCTCTTACCTTCCCTAGGTCTTACCTTCTTCTCTACTGATTGTTTTTTCTCCCTGATAGTACCTTCCTCTGGGTCTGTCCCGCTCCGTTCGCCCCGCGGGGGCTCTCCCCCCCCCCCCCCCCCCCCCCACCCACACCCAGAGGTCCTAACCATATACCATTATAACCACTCCCCCTCTCATTATCAGCCTCTTTACTCCTTAACTTACCAACCACACCCACTAATTTACAACTCCTTAAACTAATTACCTTCCTTTGCCTACTCTCTCTCTTCCCTACACCTCATACTGTACTAATTCTTTCCTATAACACTCTCTCTTCCAAACTTTCTTGTCCTACTATCACACCTCCCTACATCTCATCCTGTACTAAAAAATTTATTTATAACACTCTCTCTTACAACCAATTTTGTTTTCATAATTAGACACTTCCTCCCTACTCTACCTCTTATAACAGTCTCTCCTTTTACTTACAACTCTCCCTCCAACAACCTACCCTCACCACTTATCTATACATCCCTATGGCCCCAACACACAAATCTATACTCACAAACATCCTACTCTTGACTACAACTCTTACTTCTCTTACTATACCATACTCTAACCTTCTTCGAACATTCTTCTCTTCCTGAACAACACCACTACCACCAAACTCTACCATCTTCTTTCTTCTACCCCCTCAACCACAGTAATGTAACCTCCACCTCTAGCTATACATTACCAAAATACCATAGAGATACCCATCTTACTTACTCCCTTATGAAAAAAAACTCACAATTATGACAAATTCCTTAAATTTGTAGAATATCCTCATCTACACCCCCTATTAGATGGTGATATTCACCCAAACCCTGGTCCTATTATTGATAATGCCAATAACCTACAAAACCAAACAGTGCCTGTTATCACTACCTTATCTAAATCTTCTAACTCCCTCCTCATAGCTCACCTTAACATTCGTAGCATAAACAATAAAATAACCCACCTACATGCACTCTTAGATGTTCACTCATTTGATATTCTCTGTATTACAGAGACATGGCTAAAGCCCTCAACTCTGGACCAGGAGATTACCCCTCCTAGTTACAACATCCTAAGATGTGACCGTAAAACCAAAAAGAGTGGAGGTATAGCAATTTTGTACAAATCTAAGTATCACCCTTCAATATACTCCTACCTCCAGACACCAATTCAGAAACCCTTACTGCCAAACTTCAAATCAACAACTCCAAATCTATCTATCTAATTTGCGCATATCTCCCCCCTGGAAATAATACAAATACTCTTGAAAACATACTTAGTTACCTCTCTACCCATCTATCTCAGGAGACCATAGTATTAGGTGACTTTAATATAGACTGGGTTACCTGCAGTTCCCCTAATCCAACTAACCACATAAATTTCTATGGATTATCACAAATTATAACCACTCCAACTAGAATCCATAAGCCAAGAAGTAAAGCAACCATCCTAGAATGGATCCTTATCAACAGCCACCTTGATGCCTATAAATCAGGAACCCTTCCTGACGATATCAGTGATCACATGCTAACCTACATTATTAAACAAAGAGTTCATATCCCAACTAGTAACAACTTTAAAACCTCACGCTCCAAAAAGTTTTTTAATCCAGACAGCTTCCGAAATGAACTGAAAGCATGTGACTGGTCACCAATGTCTCATCTTCAACTTGACGAAGCAGTGACCTATTTTAACACTAAATTTCTTCAAATGCTAGATTGCCACGCCCCCTATCACTCTTCACGTATTAAAATCAAAATTGCCCCCTGGCTCACAAAACAAACCTGGCAAAACAACCTCCTTAGAAATAAAATCTGGGCAAAATGGAGAGCCTCCAAATGTCCATCGGATCACCTTTACTTTAAACAGTTAAGAAATGCCACCGAGAAAGCTATTCTTAGAGACAAAAAAAAGAGTATTTCCTTCATCTCCAACAAACCCATCCACAAAATCCACAAAAATTCTGGTCAAGTGTAAACAAACTTCTTCAGCCAGGACACTCTTCAACTCTTGCCGCAGCAGGATTCAACCATAACACCACCAACCAGATTCCCAACGCCTTTAATACCTACTTTACTGAAGCCATTCAAACCCTAGCCAATACTCTGCCACCTATGACCACTTGCCCATTAAATTCCACTAGGACTCCTTCTCCCACCTTTCAAATACAACCTATACCTACATCCCTAATCTGTAATCTCCTTCAAAAACTAAAACCTTGCACCCCATCTGCTGACTGTCTGCCAGCAGCTGAATACCTGCAAATTGCTGCAAAAGCCATAGCCTACCCCATCTCCATCCTTATCAATATAACTATTTTAGGACGCAAACTTCCTGACATATGGAATGTATCCCACATCATCCCATTACATAAAGGTGGGTCATCTACTGAACTCACCAACTTTTGGCCTATTGCCTTACTCTCTCCAATAGCTGATAATGGAGAAATGCAACTACTTGCCCACCTCCTCCAAAATAACCTACTTGCCAACTGCCAACATGGCTTCAGGCCATTCCATAGCACAACCACTGCCCTGTTGTCCTTTTCTGACTCCATAAACAAAAATCGTAACAATAACACTTTCTCCTCTGCACTATTTATTGACCTTTCAAAAGCCTTTGATATGGTAAACCACAATATACTTACAGACATGCTAAAAGCCCAATCACTTGACCCACAAGCATTACAATGGTTTAAGTCCTACCTGGAAAACAGACAGCAAGCAGTACTTTTGGATAATAATCTTTCTACATCCCTCCCAGTGAATACTGGTGTACCCCAAGGCTCCATCTTAGGACCCCTACTCTTTTCCTTATTTATTAACGATCTTCATACCCAAATTCCTCAAGCCACCTGCATACAATATGCAGATGACTCTACTTTAATTTGTTCAGCCAAGACTATAGCCTCTCTCCAATCCCTCACTCAAACTGTACTCAACAGTGTTGAAAATTGGTTCACACAACACTGCCTCCTCCTGAACCCCCCAAAAAACAAAATTACTGCTCTTTGCTCCAACTCTAAAATCATCTCAGCTGTACTTCACAATAACCTCAAACAATGGTACTAACATAACCCCTGACACAACAACCCGTCTACTACGAGTAACAATTGATAACAACCTTAGCTATGATGACCACATTAGTTCTACAATAAGGTCTGTTAACCAAAAACTAGGCACCCTTTACAGAATCAAACCCTTCCTCACCCCATCAGCCAGAATGACTATTGCCCAGACCCGACTAATCTCTACCCTGTTATATGCTTCTGCGATATATACCAATCTAAGAACAACCTTACCAAACTTTCCACCAGTTGTAATAATATAGCCATATTTGCCACTGGTACCCCATTTAGAACTCATCACTGTCTCAACCTTAAACAACTGGGATGGCTAGAACTGCAAAATCAACTACTTTGTCAACAACTAGTTATCACCCAAAAGATCCTTTATCACCCTAACAATACCCCTCTCCTCACTAATCTGATCACACCATACAAAAATCTTGAAACACTAGGCTCAGCAAACAAGCTCCTTGTTGCCAATACTAAGTCATAAAACAAAGCTGGGGACGCACTTTTCTCCAACACAGTAGGTAAAAACTGGAACCAGCTTCCTACTGAACTATCCACCCTTGCTTCAACTTTCCAATTTAAAAAACATCTTAAAGAACATCTTAAATCTCACTGGCTTTGTCCGTGCTCTAACCCTGACTGACATCTTATTCCCCTTCTTGCTCTCTCTACACTTCTCTTCCATACTATTCTTTGATGCTTACTCTGTAATCTATATATAATATATAATATATATATATATATATATATATATATATATATATATATATATATATATATATATATATATTAATGTCTTTGTTTATCTCTCTGTTATTGATATTAACTTCAACCTACTAAATGACTTATTACTATTTTTGTTCTTGCCAACACAGACAATGTACTGTAACTTGACTATTTAAAAAATATTGTATTCTTTGTCACTGCTAATGCTTGGAGCTTTTCTCCCCGGGCCTCTACTGAAAATGGACATATATCCAGTTAGACTAGCCCGATCAACAAATGTAAAATAAAATCAAATAAATAATAATAAATTCTGCCACCGGGGCAGCTGGCTCCTCAGGGCTTCCAGACTCTTCCACTTGGGAAAGCCCAGACATCTTCCGACACTTCCCTGGAGCACCCCACCGAGGAGGTTCTTCGGAAGCAAAGGTGCAAAAAGAGGCACCTAGATTCCCCAGAGGAATCTCTCCTGAGGCAGACACTGACTTTAATGAAGGGGAGGGGGTCTCCTAGATCCTCCACCCGATGTCACCTTTGGAGACATTTAAGAAATTCTTTGCCAGAGAGGTGGCTGGTCAGCCCCAAACCCCTCCCTGGATGAGTCAGTGTTCCTGGAGGCCTTCAGGTGTGCCCCCCCTCACAGACTCCCTGGTGGACCTGGTGTCTGCAACGGCATGAAAGGAGCCAGACACTGCAGCACCTATTCCTAAAACAGCGGACAAATTCTTAGTGCCCCCCAGGATAGAATCCACTGGATGAAGGGCATTCCAGTTGATGCCATGATGATTGCTGCGGCCAGTAAGAAAGAGCTTGCCCAGGAAAGCTGTACTGTCCATCTACCTAACAGGGAGTCTAGGGCTATGGACAGATTTGGAAAAAGGGTCTACGCTTCTTCCACTTTTGCCCACAGAGCACTGAATTAGAAGTTATGTCCTTACCATAACGTTCCATGTGGAGTGTTCATCTCGCCTTTGTTCTTACACCTGGGTTCGGAGCCGATCCTCGGCTCCATGTCGGCCGCTTGCAAGCTCTGCATCGAGAAGAAGCTTGAGACAACCTAATTCCCACAATCCCCCTCTGCCTTTACCTCAGATCTAGTTTGCAAGCAAACCAGAAGTCAGAGAGAGAGCCTATTCATGCAAAAAAACAACATAACTACATAAGCACTTATCTATATATATATATATATATATATACAAGATATACATATATATACAACCACTGCAAAAGCAGAAGCGAAATAATCCAGACCAGGCACCAAACTGTACGTTCTTCCTGAGGGTGGGAGGGTGGGAATGTAAGAACAAAGGCGAGATGAACACTCCACATGGAACGTTATGGTAAGGACATAACTTCTAAATGTGAGAGTGTTCGATCTCGCCGTTTGTTCTTACACCTGGGTAGCGTCCCTAGCTCCATGTTCCTGAGGAACCCACGGGAGAACGTTCTTGAGCACAGTGGAACCAAAGGTTGCCCTGTCCCTAGAAACCCTGTCTACCTTGTAATGAGAGATGAATGTATGTGGTTTAGACCAAGTAGCAGCTGCACAAATAGTGTCTAATGGTAGGCGAGCTGCATGAGCCAGGGATGTAGACACTGATCTTGTAGAGTGTCCCTTGGGTTTGACAGGTAAAGTTTGTTTTGAAGAATCATAAACGAAAATAATGCAATCAGTTAGCCATTTGGAAAGGGTTCGTTTAGTAACTGCTACACCTTTCCTGCTGTCAGCAAAAGCTACAAAAAGTTGATCAGATTTCCTGTGATCCTTTGTTCTATCCAAGTAAAATCTAAGTTGTCTATGGACATCCAACTTGTGTAACATATACTCCAATTTATTGGAGTGATTTTTGAAAAAGGTAGGTAGTTCAATGGACTGATTAATGTTATTAATAGAGCAAACTTTGGGGAGAAAGGATGGATTAGTGCGAAGAGATACTCTGTCAGAGTGAAATATCAGATAAGGGTGTTTAATGGAAAGAACCTGAAGCTCAGACACTCGCCTAGCGGATGTAATGGCTACCAAGAAGACGGTCTTCCATGACAAATACTTCAATGGACAAGAGGAGGCTGGCTCAAATGGAGGTAACATCAATTTAGATAATAACAGGTTTAGATTCCAAGGAGATGTAGGAGTTCTAACTGGTGGTCTAATATGGAAAGATCCTTTTAAAAAGGCCTTACAAAGTCTGTGAGCCATAATAGGTGCCCCACATTCTTCCACATGAAAGTTGGAAATGGCAGCCAATTGCACTCTTAAAGTGGCAGGAGAAGCTCCTTGGTGGAACAATTCTGTTAAAAACTCCAAGATCTTGTTTAACGGAGCTATGACAGGGTCCAAATGCTGTGTATTTGCCCAGAATACAAAACACTTCCATTTACTAGTGTAGGTCTTTGTAGTGGAAGCTTTATGAGAAGCCACTAGTATATTCTGAACTGCAGGTGAGAGAAGATCAGACCTGGCTAAGAAGGGAAGCGGAGCAGCCAAGCTGCTAGATGGAGTGACAAGAGCGAGGGGTGGGGAACCCCTGACGAGTGGGTCAGTAGATCTGGCTCTGGGTCCAGGATCCAGGGTCCCCGAATGCGGTGTGCCAGCAGAAAGGGGAACCAAATTTGACGAGGCCAGAATGGGGCAATGAGGATTATCGTCCTCTGCAGGTTGTTGGCTTTCTGCAGAAACTTTGCAATCAGGGGAAAGGGAGGAAAAGCGTACAGGAGACCCGGGGGCCAATCGTGCACCAGCGTCCCTGGGGACTTCCCCTGGAGGGGGTAAAAGGGCAAAGTAGCTCCTGCATTTGGCGTTCATTGGAGACGCAAACAGATCGCAGGAAGGCTGGCCCCACTTGCGAAATATCCTCTTCGCAACTGACTGTTTGAAGGACCACTCGTGAGGTAACAGGATTGCTCTGCTCAGCCTGTCGGCTATGACGCTGGATGACCCCGGGATGTGCGTTGCGATCAGAAAGCGACCCGTGGACTCCGCCCATTGCCAGATTCTCATGGCCTCCCTGCATAGCTGATAAGACTTGGTTCCCCCTTGTTTGTTTATGTATCAGACTACGGACATGTTGTCTGTCTGAACTGCAATAGTTCCTAGAGGAAGAAGGGGAGCAAAGTGTTGCAACGCTAGAAACACTGCCCTCAACTCTAGAACATTGATGTGCAGATTGTACTCTAAATTGGTCCATTCGCCTTGGACTGTCTGTCCCTGAAAGATGCCCCCCCCCACCCTATCAGGGAAGCGTCCGTGGTCACCGTAGCTGTCGGCGTAGGTAGCACAAATGGTCTTCCGCTGGAAAGGTTGCAAGTCTGAAGCCACCAGGCTAGGTGTGATTTGCATGTGTTTGTGATCAAGATTTCGTGAGTCAGAGGTAACTGTTGGAACGACCATTGTGCAAACAGTAGCCATTGTAGAACTCTCATGTGCAGTCTTCCCAATGGTATCGCAATGAGAGAAGCTGCCATGAGACCCAAAACCTTCAGAACCAGTTTTGCTGGGGATTTTCTGGATGACAGAAGAAGAGATATGTGGCTTTGTAGTGAGGCTATCCTTTCTGGAGGAAGCCTTAAAATTAAATGATGCGTATCCAATTCTGCTCCTATGAATAAGATATGCTGCGATGGCTGTAGTGAAGATTTTTCGAAATTTACGGAAATTCCGAGGTGAGTACAAAGCTGTAGAGTATAATCCCTGGCCTGAATCAGCTGACGCTGGGTGGTGGCAGAAAGGAGCCAGTCGTCCAGATACGGAAACACCTGGAATCCCAGGCGTCTCAGGTGAGACGCCACCACTGCCATGCATTTGGTGAAAACCCTGGGTGCTGAGGTCAGACCAAAGGGCAGGGCTCGAAACTGAAAGTGGCTGGCTCCCAGCCGGAAGCGCAAGTGATCCCTGGACGCCCTGGCCATTTTGATGTGGTAGTATGCGTCCTTCAGATCTATTGAGCACATCCATTCATCCTTCTGTAAAAATGGAAGGATCGATTGAAGCGTGACCATTCGGAACTTTTCTTTCCTGACGAAGGTATTGAGGTTGCTTAGGTCCAGAATCGGCCTCCAGTCCCCTGTCTTCTTTGGAACTAAAAAGAACCTTGAGTAAGTTCCGAATCCTCTTTGGTCCGCTGGGACTGGTTGGATGACTCTTTTTCTAGCAGCTTTGAAATTTCTATAGCTGCCGGGTCTCGCAGATGGGGCGGCACATCTGGGAGTCTTCTCTTTGGAATGGGGGGCAATAGGAAGGGTATTCTGTAGCCTCTGGTAACAACGCTTTTTACCCAGTTGTCTGATGTAAGATTTTGCCAGGCCTGAGGGTATAAAGCTAAGCGACCCCCGACTGCCTCCAGAGCAGGACAGTCGGGCCTCCTCTCAGGAGTGCTGGAAAGGTTTTCCAGGGGGGGTATCCCTGTCACCTTGGTTTTGCGGACCCCCTCTGCCGCCAGGGCGGCGTCTTCCACCTCTGCCCCCTCCTCTGCCTCTAGAGGGGGCATCACCCTGTGTGCCTGGGAAAGATCCTTGGGGTTTTCGAAACCACATTTTTCCACCATGTTGCCCTTTGGGGTACGGTCTGGATGGGGTGGAAAAACGGACTCCGACAGCAGACAGAGTCTTTCCCTCCTGCTCACACCGGGTAAGGGTTTCCTTTACTTTGGGGCCAAAGAGAGTGGCACCATCAAATGGGGCGTTAGTAAAGGAAGACTTGAAGGCTTCCGCAAATGAACATAAGCGCATCCAGGATTGTCTACGAAGAGCAATCGCTGAAGCTGCTGCCCTACTCGATCCTTCGGTTGCATAAGAAATCAGCCTCATGGACGAGTTTACTATGGATGTGAGGGTATTGAGATGTGCTGTAACCTTCTCTGAAACAGCAGCATCTGTAGTACCCTGGAGGGTATCTCCCAACTCTTTGATTAGATCCCTCTGTAGTCGTGTAAAGTGGGTCAAATAGTTCAGGGATCGCATAGAAAAAGCCGCTGAACTAAAAATGCGCTTCCCGTACCTGTCCATAGTCCTAGAATCTCTGTTAGGCGGATGGACAGATGAGGAAGATTCCGACATCTCCTTTTTCGTGGCCGCTGCCACCACCATAGCGTCCACTGGAACTCCCTTAGTTAGATAAGCCTTGTCTTGGGGTGCAGTAATATACTTATTAGGCTTTCTAGGGACTGGTTCCACCGTGTCAGGTGTCTCCCACGCCCTTCGAGCAATCAGCTCCATTAACTCATCGAAGGGCGGAGTGACCCAGGAGGAGGAAGGGCGAGCACCAAATGCCTTCAGCAAGACTGACTCATCCTCAGAAGGGGGGAGGGATTGCCAATCACCTCTCTGCTTTAGGATCTCCAAGATGTCCGAAAAAGAGACATCCTCTGAGGGTGACTTTGGGGACCCTTCTGACTCATCCAAGTCAGTGTCCGATGTCAATGATTCTTGTGGAGAATCTAAGTGTCTCCTCTTACACAATCTTTTCCTAGGGACTTCTTCGGGGGGAGCATCCGAAGAAGCCTCCGAGGAAGAGGGGGCACCCTCCAGTGGTGGCTGAGACACAGGTGCTCGACGCTTAGATGCGGCCGTGGGTGCAGAGGAGGATAACGGTCCTTTGTGGGGAGGAGAAGCTGTTTCTGCTGATGTGGTTGTCTGGGTAGACAACACCTTCCTCATGAGGTCGAAGGCCCCCGGGTCCCGAGTCGAGGTATCTCCCGGTTCCGAAGAAATGGGAAGAATCCCCGAAACAGGCACCGAAGGCATCGACCCCGAGGACGGAACCGAGTCGATCCGAGCCGAGGCCCCGAGAGGGAGCGTCGGAACCGAAACATCGGTCCGACTCTCGGTCCCGGAACCAAGGATGGATCTTCGGCTCCGAGACTCCGGTACCGGATCCGACGGAGTCGAGGTGAACGGAGCCGACCGAGAGAAGGACGGTTCTGGCACCGAGGGCTCCACAATCAGCAGATCAGCCTCTTCCGGCTCCGAAGACTGGACAGGTCTCGGAGGAGGAACAGATGGAGATAAGGGAAGGCCTTCAAGTCTCGACACCAACTGGGAGGAGACCGAGATGAGTTTGGATAAGGCCGTATTCTCCATTAACTTCTGCACCACGCGGTCTACATCGGTGTCAGAGAGGGGTCTGGAAGAACGCGTCTAAGGAATCGAAGACGGAGCCGACCTCAACAGTGTCGGGGGAGGGAGCTCCGTCACTGGTTCCAAGACTCGAGGCTCGGAAACTGACAACAGTTGAACACTCTGTCCCGAAGTCTGTGGAACCGGTGATCGAACTTTAACTGAAGAGCTCGGAGCTGATGACCTGGGCTCCGACGTCTTCGATTCCTTTGAGGATTTGGATGCCTGGTCTGAAGCATCCAGAGCCTCTTGAAAGGTAGGTTTTAAAAGACCCTTATCCATGAGTTTCCTGCGCCTATCTGTCATGACCCTTCCACTGAAAGAATGACAAATTGAACAGTCTTCTTGCAGATGGAGAGGGCCAAGACAGTAGACGCAGGAACTATGATTGTCAGTAACTGACATCTTTTGCCCACATTGGCAACGTTTAAACCCAGACTTAGCTTTCTCAGACATCTTAAGCTAATAAAGATAGTAAAGTGGAAAAAGTCAAGTCCAGTAGCTAAGTCCAATCCGGTAATTTTGTCAAATCCAGTAAAAAGAAAAATGTCTATCCGGTAGTCAATCCAGTAAGGGGTGGTAGGCCCCGAGGGAAACTCTAATAAAGTTTAAACTAACGTTAAACGGAACCGAGAATTCCTCGAAACAGTATCACACACACATACAGTAACTAAACAACTTTTTAGAATAAAATTATTCTGAAAAATACAAGAAAAAATATTTAAATCTTAGCTTAGGTGCTCGAGCTCGATCAAGTGATGCGAACGCTGCAGCGGCAAACTAGATCTGAGGTAAAGGCAGAGGGGAATTGTGGGAATTAGGTTGTCTCGAGCTTCTTCTCGATGCAGAGCTTGCAAGCGGCCGACACGGAGCCGAGGATCGGCTCCAAACCCAGGTGTAAGAACAAACGGCGAGATCGAACACTCTCACATTTATCTTTTCTACTTTACGAGGCTACAGACAGACTTGCTTAAGGAACTCTCTAGCTCTGCTCCTGAGTCCATGACTGCAGAGGATTAGAATTTCTTTGCCTCCCGTATAGCCAGTCTGCAGTCCATTTTTAATGCGTCCATGAGACTGATCTCTCACACAGTTGAGGGCACCTCTAGGATGGCCGGTTCCAGCACTATGCGGCGTCATGCCTGGATGCAGCTGTGTGATGTCACAGAACCCTTCAAGGCATCATTTGTCAATGCCCCCTTCGATTGTTCCTCCCTCTTTGGACCGACTATTCAAGACACTCTCTTCCACATTTAGAAAGATCCTGTCTACCATCGGAATCCGCTTCTTTACCCTGCAAAGGTCCTTCTCCATGAATCAGCATGGGGGAAGGAATTTGTCGTTGAGAAAATCTCAGCATCCTTTCCAGGATGCTCAGGGAGATTTTTCCCCAGGGGCAGAGGAGGGATAATTCAAGTGGTAGATGCTGCCCTTGGGGCAGAGGATGTCCGCTGAATCAGGGGTCTTGGGGTTCTCCTTTGGAGAAATCCTTGCAGCGTCCCTGATGTGTTGCCTGACTGTCCATCTCTAGAGGAAGTTGGTGGACATTGCTCCTTGCACCTAGAAGCCTGATTAGCCATCATGAATGACCGATAGGTGCAAGATGTCATGTCCAGTGGTTACTCCATTCCTTTTTTAAATTTCCCCAAGCCAAAACACCTCCCTAATGTTCCACCCAATCAGAGGGAGGTGGCAGCTTTGGAAATTGCAAAGTTGCTTCAAAATGAATCATCCAGGAGGTCCCCTCAGACCAGCATGGATCAGGGATTTACTCCTGGTTATTTTTAGTTCCAAACAAAATAGGGGATCTCAGGCCCATACTGGACCTAACTTACCTGAAGAAATTGGTCAAACACACGAAGTTCAGGATGGCCACGGTTCAGTCCATCCTTCCTTTTCTACAGAAGGATGACCATATGTGCTCAACAGACCTCAAGGATGTGTACTATTATATCAAAATAAACAGATGCTCCAGAAGGTACCTCCATTTCAGGCAGGGAGCCAGTCAGTACCAATTTTGTGCACTTCCATTTGGTCTCATCACAACCCCCAAGGTGTTCACCAAATGCATGACAGTAGTTGCAGCTCACCTCAGACTGCAGGAATTATACGCGTTTCCTTACCTGGACGACTGGCTGCTAGTTGCACCATCCAGGCATCTACTAATTCAGGCCAGAGATTTTCTCTTACTACTAGCCCCAATCTTAAGGATCACTTTAAACCTTCAGAAGTCACAATTGCAACCAGTGCAAATGATAGATTTTATAGGAGCCTACTTGGATACAAACAAAACACTGCCCTATCTTCCACTGGACAGGATTAGGACACATCAGGCAAATGTTAGTGGTTCCATTTCCTCCAGCAAATCTTGTTCTCAGGACTTTGGGTTCTATGGCTGCAACAATAACTTTACTACTGATAGTTCGTTTGCATATGAGAGCCCTGCAGTGGATATTGTCAGTCCAATGCTCCCTTCTGACTATCCCCTCAGTCATCCTATAAGGTTGTCTCAAGTGAGCAGAAATTCTATTTTGTGGTGGCTTCACGATCCAGAAGCGTCTCAGGGCTGACCTTTCATTCTTCCCGCCCCCTTCGCCACGCTGATCACAGATGCCTCCCAGCTGGGGTGAGGGGCATTGTCTGGGATGGACAGTTCAAGGCACGTGGGCTCCCCAGGAGACCAATCTGCATATCAGCATCCTAGAGATTAACATTGCAAGCCCTTCACACTCCCTTCTTCCTCTATGCAATCCAGATCGACAATGTGTCTGTTGTGTGGCACCTCAACAAACAAGGTGGAATGAAGTCCTATCCCCATTGTCAAGAAGCAATGAGTGTGTGGCAATGGCCTTTCTCTATCAACTGCTTTCTAGTTGCAACACACATTCTGGGGGAGCACAACATATTGGTGGACAAGCTCTGCAGGGTACTACTGATGCCTCACAAATGGTCTCTGAATCAGTCAGTGGTAAAAAGGACATTCCTCAGATGGGGTCAACCCTGCTGCGACCTTTTTTGCCTCTGCCTTCAACAACTGCTGCAGGTACTTTGCCCTGATGTCTCAGGACAGTCACCAAGAGACGCTCTAGTCAATGCTTGGCCTCCCCAGTCTGCTTTATGTAATCCCTCCTCTTCTTCTGATTCCCAAATTTCTTCAGAAGGCATGCAGGTTGAAGAGCAAAGTGATCCTCATTGCCCCCTTTTGGCCTCAACAAGTTTGATTTACCTTCCTCTGGTCTCATCCGATTTGCCCTCCGTGGACACTGGAACCTTGTCCAGACCTTCTGCCTCACCCTTCAGGGCAACTCCATCCAGATCTTCACAACTAGAAACTAACCACATGTTTTTTCCAGTTCTGATGATGGCTAGACAATCTAAGCTTTCTTCCCCAGTTCAAAAGATTCTCATTTCCTCCAATAAGTCTTCCACCAGGAAAATTTATAAAAGTAGAAAAGGTTCTCCACTGGGCCCAACAGGATCACAACGACCCACTTATGGCACCATTTTGGCTGTCTTGGACTTCCTAGCTGGCCTATTTCATTTGGGGGCCAGCTTCTATACTATTAAAGTTTAGTTGGCAAAAATTTCTAATTTTCATATTGGGGAAAATGCTGCATCTTTAGCTTCTTCTGGACTTTGCAAAGCTTTCCTCAAGGGTACGTTTCTTCTTTGACCAGCTATCAAAGATCCTACTCCTCCATGGGATCTTACGTTGTTCTCCAAGCTCTGACCTTGCCTCCTTTTGAACCTGCTGTAAAGGCAGAGTTGAAGTTTTTGTCTTGGAAACAGCCTTGTTAGTAGCAATTCTTTTGGAACTTCAAGAGTGCTGTTTTCCAAACCCCCCTATTTTATTTTTCATAAAGACAGTTACTTTACATGCAAATCCTTCTTTCTTACTGAAGGTTGTATCAGTAAATACAATAAATCAATCCATTAACCTCCCTGTGTTTTTTCCGAATTTTCAAAATAAGGGTGAATATATGTTGCACCTCTTCGACGTTCATAGACAATCGTGCTTTAACCTGGATAGGGCAAAGTTTTTCGGAAAATCTGATCAACTATTTGTGACTTTCTCAGATTCCAAAAAAGAGAAAGCTGTTGTCAAAGTTATTATTGCAGGATAGTTAAAGGATTGTATTTCTTATGTTTATTAGTTGAACAGTGTTCCTTTACCTAGACCAGTCAGAGCTCATTCCACGAGATCCATAGCCATGTCCCAGGTCTTTGGGCCAGAGTTGCTTTAGAGGATATTTGTGCAACTATCACCTTTATTTCACGTTACGAACTTGATGTCATCTCCAGGAATAGGGATGCTTTTGGCTCTGCAGTACTCCAGAATGTCCTTCCACGAGGCTGCCCAGATCTATGTAGCTGGGGACTCTGTCCCACAGGTTTGATGAAGACTGAGCAGACAACATCAGATAAAGAAGTTGTGTACTCACTAAAACGTTCCATCTATGTTGTCTGCTTCACTCTTCATCAACCTTCCCTTCCTCCCTCCTTCCCCCTTCCTTGTATCTGAAGAAACTGATGGAAAACACTGGGAACCTTTGTTCTTGTTTTGAGCTCCTGAGCATTATTTTAAGCTCTATTGTTTTTAAGTATGTATTTCTTTTCTGGGAAAATTGGCAGCAAACTTGAGCTGAGGTATCTGAGAGGAGCGAGGCAGTATGGGTAGGGTCTGCTGAATCCACCAAAGGAGTTTCTTTTTGAGACAGAGAAGAGGAACCACAAACTCCAGTGGATGTTCATGCTGCATCCAAACTGATTTCAGGTACCACTGAAATTCCTTATGTGAAGTTTGGACAGAGATAGCATGGAAATGGTGGATACCATGAAACCCAGGAGCCTGAGAAACTCACTGGCTGTAAGAGAAGAAAGAGGGAGAAGACTCGAAGTGGGAAATGAGAGAATGACCATTTGAAGGAGGCAAATATTCCAGCATGATATCTGTCTGCAACCTGCACCCCAGGAAGATGAAGTCATGGAAGGGAGAAAGAAAGGACTTTTTGAAATTTATCGTGAACTCCAACTTTTGAAAAAGAGGAATAGTGAACTGTAGATTTTGTTCAGGGTCTCTGGGCAAGGAGCTAGAAAAAGAAGATCGCCCAGGTAAGTGTAAACCTGGATGCCCTGACATCTGCTGTAAGCAATGACAGGAGTGAGGCATTTTGTGAATACCCTTGGGGCAGTGGAAAGACCAAAGGGCAAAGCTGAGAACTGAAAGTGCAAGAAAGCAATAGAGAAATGTAAAAATTCAAAGTAAAGGGGATGAATAGGAATGTGAAGAGAAGCATCCTTGATTTCCAGAAAGGTCATGTACGCCTAAGGAAATATTAGAGAAAACAAGGTTTGCAAGGACAGCATGTGGAAGGTAGGAACCTTCAGAAAAGTATTTAGTTGAGAAAGATACAAAATGGGTCTCCATGTGCCATCTTTTCTGGGTACAAGAAATATCCCGGAGTAGATTGGGAAGAGAGATTGAATAAGCAATTCATAAAGAAACAATGGGAGGATATATGTATGTCTCCCAAATATGTAACAAAATCTAGAAGATTTAGGATGTTTGCCTGGAAATGTTTACACAGATATTTTTATACCCCACATAGACTGCAGAAAAATGTTCCTCAGGTAGAGAGTAAATGTTGGAGGTGTGAAGGGGAAGAAAGAGGTAATTGAGAACATATTTTCTGGGAATACGGTGAGTTGGCATACTTCAAGGATTTCCGGCGGGATGCACTGTTGGAGATGTTGGGTGCGCAGATTGGTGTGATGAGGGAGATGATTTTTCTATGCTATGATACAGAATCAGAATTGCCTAGACATGGTAAGGCCTTGCTGTGTCTAATAATGGTGGCTGCCAAAAAAAAGAAATTACTAGAAAATAGAAATCAAAATCTAAACCAACAATACTGGAAGTAGTGAATATAGTATCAGAGATAACACAACTAGAACTGAGATCTTTGGAAAAGGGTAGGAGCAAACTACACAGGAAAAAATGGGAAGTGTGGGAACAAAACATACAAGGGAGGAATGAGGCCTAAAAGGCAGCAGGACTTAATGAGCTATGTAATGTCTGAGTGAAAAAAGATTGGGTAGATTATAAGTGATGTATAATGTTTGCAACTGGAAGTCTATCAGTATGGTTTGTGATGTAAAATGCTTGCGACTAGGGTTGTGTTGGTGTGGTTTGTTTTCATTTATATAAATGTATGATTACCTATGTAGCAAGTGATGGTTTAATGAAGATGTTTCTTGTTTAAAAAAAAGCAGGAATTGAATGTAATATTGCCTAGGTTATATGATATACAGCAACATATGTGAAGTATAATGTTTATTACATTAATATAGTTTGATTACTTTTATACGACAGCAAACTTGCCTGTGTCACAAGTGATAATTCAATAAAGGTGTTTTAAAAAAAAAACATCCTGGAGTAAAACTCTCTCCCTCTGAGGGGTGCAAGAATTTCTTGAATCGTTCCCTCATGTAGCAACTCCTGTAGCATCTGTAGAAATAGATGCAGTTGATCTTGAAGTAGTTGTGGAATGCCCATGAATGGAGGAAGAGTTTTCCAGACCATGAAGTACCCTTGTTTGATAATGGAAAGAACCCATGAGTCTTGACTAATAGTTTCCCAAACTAGAAGAGACAGGGAAAGAAGTAGAGAAACAGGAACAAGACTGAGATGAGTGTGGTAGTCACAGACTACCTGTCTTGTCTGGAAAGGGCTGCTTCTGGGCAGGAACTGGCTGAGAGGGCTTAGACCGAGGAGCTTTCCTACCTCTGTTTTTGCTATTGGAAGTGCGCAGGTGAATTTGTTTTCTAACAAAGGAAGTCTTTTAGGGATAATTCCTCTGGAATTTGGAAACAGGTGAAACAAAGATGTTTTAAGCCCTGTTGTTCCTTACTTTTTTCGTGCAAATATTTAAACAAATCTGCAGCTGCAACCCCAAACAAAGCACTGTTGTCTAAAGGAGCGCCCATTAATTTTGCTTTGATTTCATCTGGAAGTGGTTGAAGCCTCAACACTGAATACCTCCAAAGAACAGAGCCAGATGCAGCTGCCATGGAAAATGCTTCTGCTGCATCATAGCTGCATTTAATAGAGTGGCGAGCTACCTGAGAAGAAGCTCCTAAAACATAAATCAGCGGAGTTTTAACATCAGAGTCTGGGAGGTGTGAAACTCCTTGAGAGGCTTGAGAAAGAAGACCCAAAGCATATCTGGTCATATGGGTTTAGTAATTTATAGCACAGAAAGCTAAGATGCAGAAGTATAAACCTTTTGCCCTATTCTTTCCATAGTCTTGCTCTCCAAATTAGAAGGGAGAAGCTTGGTGGATGGCAATAGTCTGAAATTTTTTTCAGAAGCAATGGAAACCACTGCAGGATCTGCTGAAGGACATCTGTAAAGAAATGTAGTCTTCTGGCACTTTATAAAACCAATCAGGCCTTTTGGGGCAGGGGCCTTAGATGCTGAAGAAAAAGCATCCAAAAAGGCTGGTAGGACCAGAGGTACATTTACTACATGCCACTTTTTGCAAATCAAATTCACACAACTTTTCAAAGGATAAAATGTCAGGTAATGGGGGTACTAAAAGTGCCACTTCTTTTAGAAAGCTCTGTTATATTCACAGGTGTTACTGTCAAATAACAAGGTTAAATTCAACTTTCTGGTAAACAGCTTAAGTACCAACAACAAATCAACCAAATTCAAGGCTTTAGATGTAACAAAAGTAAAACCTTTAATAAGCAGACTAACAAAATTCTCATCAGGATGACTATAATTGAAAATTTTAAGTCCATTAATGCTATAAAACAGTACATGTCTAATAATAGTTGCGTTTCCCTTCCCCTCTCATTTTTCCTTTTTCCCAGCCCAGCTTGCCAGGCCACCATATGCTATTGTCCGTCAAACATTCTTTGGCATAGCTGATCCTCAAGGCAATCCACCTCGACTGACATGGTAAAGGGGAACTATAAAAAACTTGATTGGAAGAGTGAAAGTTAACTTTCTTTGTTACAAAGGCTGGTGTGTTTTCCTTCAATGCCAGAGTTACTGGCATGTCTATCATCGGCAGCATTGGTTGTTTCAGGCCAAGGGTGAGCCCTATGATTGTCATAATCCACCATGTCGCAAACCAAATTCTTTGTCTTTCTTGATGCTGTTTTATTGCATTTAGAATCGACTCTGGTAAAACAGCAATCTACTCATGTCTGTAAGACTCCAAGTAAATCTGACACTATTTTGGTGTGTTTAGCACTGTCATCAAACATTTTGACAAGCTACTTCTCATTGTCTTTAATAACAAAGAGACACAGATTCGAATCCTTTCTACAAACTTAGAAGTCAACCCATTAGGGTGCTTCCAAATTCTATGACTCTTCAGCATCCCCTTACCTTTAATACAGTGACAGTCCTTTAAAAAGACGTTGCCAAGCCGTGAACAGCTGTATTTGGTTAAAAGCTGATAAGGGGAGTGGAATGATCCTAACAGACTATTTATTATTATTTATTTATTGCATTGGTTTACTGGGAAAGTCTGCTGGGCCTAGAATGAGCCCATTTTCAGTAGAGACTCGGGGAGAAAAGCTCCATATTAATTACATACAAAGAAATGGTAAACACAATACAAAGTATGTCGAGCAGTAGTAGTACATGAAAATAAAATTAATAACAGTGCAGAATAGTTTACAATCATGGTATAAATGTAGAAATAAAAATAGAATACACTCAAACAACATGTAAGTATAAATGTATATGCAGAAATTTTAGCTGAAACAGACAAAGAGTGCCGAAAAAAACAATCAGGTACAGCACTGTGACAGTTGTTAGCAGGTAAGTTGGACCTTGTTAAGTAGAAAAGCAATTTTACAGGTGAGAAATGAATATTTGAGGAACTACACTCCTGTATTGTCAAAGGCTTTTAGACTTGCTATGTTAGCACAAGTAAGAGCACACAACTGGGAAAAGGTAGTTGTATATATGGGAGAAGGTTGGTTTTGTCTTGCCATTTTAGTTTTACTGTATTTGTGCAATGCACATTAATTTGCCTTGTTATATGCTGCTATCTAGTGGCTTAACAGGGGAACGGCAATCAATTGAACTAAAATGTATGAAACATGAAATAGGAGACAAAAATGGGGACAGAGAAGTCCTCGGGGCAGATCCGCTAGTGTGCAAGCCAGAAACAATACAAAAATATAGCAATAAAGAATAGCTGAAAACTGTAGGCTAGCACCTACACTGTGTGAAGATTGGGAAGTTCGTCCTTGTTGATTGGCGACAGGGTTTCAGGGAATCTAGAAGAAAAATGCAGTCCAAAAATACATTGGGATAAAGCTGTGAGACTGGCCATAGGGTTTCAGGGAGTCCAGAAGAAAAATGCAGTTGAAAAATAAGCTGGGACACAGCTGTGAGATGGCAAGGACAGCCCACGTAATTACAGGTGTTTGTCCAAGTGGCAAGCACACTATGCGGAGGGCCAGGGAGACTTCTTGTAGAAACAAAATGGGATTTAAAAAAGCTACTCCAGAAAAATGTTGGATCACCATTGTCATTGGAATATTTATCTATGGATTTATTTATTTATTTATTTTGTTAAATTAAAACACATCTTGTTCATCAAAAAGTGAGATTAATTTGCACTGTAATAAGACAATGGTCTGACTAACGCAGCTCAAATGTGATTACAGCTTGCCTGAACATTTGTTTGAATTCTTGTATGAGAAAAATTCCCTTATTCCATCTATATTTGGAATTTCTAAAACCCACAAAACTCATCTAGACACACCCTTAAGATCCACTGTTACATCAGCATGCTCTAAAACTGAACCCTTAGCTGTATTAGCAGAAGCCAAATTAAAGACTTTTGTTGATAAAATGTAAGTACCAAGTGATTCATCAGATTTTCTAGCTAAACTAGCTTCCTGTGACTATCCTGATAACCTTCTGTTTGCCACACTTGATGTGGAGGATTTATTTTCAGTAATTTCTTAAAGTACTGTAATGGAACGGTTCATAATGCAATATTAACATATGACAAACTAACTGGTTCTAATATAAGCCTTATTGAACAATTTATGGAACTTGTTTGTTTTGTACATTTTGAAGGGGAGTTTTTTATCAGCTCAACAAGGCTGTTATGGGGGCCTTGGCAACTAGCGCTTTTGCAAATACTGTCATGTGGCAGTGGGAAAACAACTATACATTCAGGAGTTCCCAGTGGAGTAAAGTGGGGCAATATCTTGGGTACCTGGACGACATATTTGTTTAGTGGAATGATACACTTAAGGAGTTTAGAGAGTTTTATTCTTCTGCGAACAATACTGGTCTATATCACCTTATTGAATGCACAACTTACCAAACACCTCTTAGGTGAACTCTATTAAGTGAAATCTTATTCTGTCGAAGGATCGTTTCAGCAAGGTTTTTCTCACGGGGAAAAAAAACAATTGGCCAACCAAGCGACCGCAAGAACAGCATTATTTAAAACTCACCCTGGTGGGAGGTTGCACCCACCACACCACCCCCCTAGCTAAATATACCAACTCCGAGATCGCACTACAGTGGGGAAAAGGGCAAATCCTTGATGAAGGCCCACTTTTTTCCTTTGGGAAAAACCTAATTGAAGTGATAGTTCAATGGAATACGATTTCTCTTAAAAGAGTTTGATGAAGAGGTGTTCAGTAAGTAGGGTGTTCGATAAACTGATAGGGACCCAAACAGTACAGTAGACTTTTTGACGTTTACTTGTCACCACAACTTTCAAACTATTAATTTTATAAATGTGACTGTTATTAAAAGTGATCTGTTGCACTACTCTTGAGTCTAACATTTTTGGAAAAGAAACATACTCCATTTTCCACTATGGCAGAAGAAAATTCTTGTGAAGCCTCAGACAGTACATTTATCGAGGATCATCTCTGAATACAAGGTTTATTGTAAGGTGATAAAAAAGAAATTATGTACTCACCATAATGTTCTATCTGTGTTGTT
>NC_056733.1:1489046125-1489065941 GCF_019279795.1 Protopterus annectens | reverse complement strand
GTGTTGGAAGACATTAATAGAACTGAAATAGTCTTCCAAAAAGGCACTTGCAGAACTTCCCACATAGTATACCTAGCTAAGTGCACGAAATGTTCCTGCTTTTATGTAGGGAAAATGGACAGGTGCCTTAGGAATAGGATATACGATCACTATTATTGTATAAAAAGAGGAGATGAAAAGAATGCCTTATGGAAACATTTAAAAAGAAATGATAGTTGCGACAAATTTCTTTTTGGTATACTGGAGACAATACATTCTAATCCGAGGGGAGGCAGTATAAAGAAAAAATTAGGAGAAAGAGAAGTTAAGTGGCAGATAAAATTGAATGCCTCCATTTATCCCGGTTTAAATGAAAATATTTCTATCAAACCTATTTCAGATAATCATATATATTAAAAATTTGACCAAAGGATATACTTTTAATACATTATGAAATTTTACATTATTATGATATATATATATGCAGTATACTTTATTTTATGAACCATTAGTTCACTGAATTTTTAATGTATTATTTTAAATATTATGAGCATGTAAGGTTTGTTCACGAATTATATTTTAGTAAGCACACATATATTACATAGCATTGTTTACATATTACATTATCTTGAATGACATGAAATTGCATTGACTCATCAGTATAAAGCACGGTGCACTTTAAATGATTATTTCTTTAATTGAATGTTAATTCATGAAGGAAATGGATTGGATGCTTGGATTTATTTAAACAATTACAAGCATATGTGAATTTGTTCTGAAGAAGTCTATCAGTGTGTAGATGAAAGCACTAAACCATTGGATTTTATCGATTAAAGTGGATTTATAATTTATCCAGTTAGTGCCTGTGCATATTTGTGCCGTTACCAAGAACAGTTGTGGTTGCATACATATTTTTTCTACAGTGGTTGGCTGTTCTGGGTATCGATTTATTTCTTAGTTTTGAAATAAGATTACAAATTATGGCCATTCCAACATATAGATGCGATAATACGCAAGTACTAAAAAGACTACCAGTTATAGTATTAGAAGGTAGTCAAAGAGTACAAGAAAAAAAGGGCCGTTAAAACAGAAAAAATGAATGAAACTGCAAAAAAGGGTACCAGGGAGAAATAAAGAATACAGAAAACGAAATATAAGTATGTAAGAAGAGGATAAACAAAACTAAACTCACTTATAGTACAAAACACAGCGACTTAATAAATCTAACGCTCACGACCTTGTATTCCACATCTGTTTACAATGGCAGCAAACGAGATCGGAGTTATGTTAGGGTGGTGGGACATTATGGGTAAAGGAAGGAGCTCAAGAGTTCAACAATTCTGCGATCTGGACGAAGCTACTGAGTCAGATCCAAGTATCGGATCTAAACCCAACAGGTGAAGGAATGAATGAAAATGACAAAATCAGATGGGTCAATTTTCTTCTGAAGAGCCCAAATTGAAAAGCGTGTCCATTTACTGTTATACAACTTCCTTTTAGATGCTTTATGGGACAATAGAAGTATTTGTTGGACTAGGGAGGAAAGCCTGGGCTGTACAACTATCAATAGAATTGGGGAAACCATGCAGTTAGAGCCCTGGGATGTTGGAATGCTTCATACTGGAGGGCTGTGACAGAAGGTCTGGATTTTAGTCCAACATCCATGGCGGATATCAAAGATGAGACCAAAGGAAGGGGAACCACACTTTGCGAGGCCAAAAGTAGGCCAAACAGGATAACTGAGCTCTTCAACCAACTGACTTTCTGTGAAAGTTTTGGAATTCAGAGGTACCAGGGGAATAGGTGTAAAGGAAACTGGAAGGCCAAATGTGGACTGGAGCATCTCTCTGTGACTTCCCTGAGGGGGGAATCAGGGCAAAATACCTTTAGCAATTGTTGTGGTGGGCAGCAGCAAAGAGATCGCTGCAAGGTTGGCCCCTACAATGGAAAATATACTCTACCACTGATTGAGAGACCACTAGTGAGGCATCACAGTGGACCTGCTGAGTTTGTCTGCTAGTATGTTGTATTTCCCCAGAATGTGCATTACCACTAGAAAACAGTTGGAGGATATCACCCACTGCCACTCTTTAATAGCTCATCAGCAGAGGGGATATGATCGGGTTCCCCCTTGTTTGCTGATGCACCAGACAACGGACATGTTCTTGGACTGATTAGCAATAGTCCCAACAGGAAGAACAATTTGAAATGCCTGCAACTCTAATAGGATGGCTCTCATCCCTGGGCCACTAACATGCAAACTGGTCTCATGAGGGGACCATGTGCTTTGGACCATCCTTCTCAAGAAATGCCCTCCTCCATTGCAGTTGGGATGTGCCCATGGTCACCATGGCTACTGGAAGAGACAGAATGAAACTGCAGCCCAGGTAAATGTCACCCAACTGGATCCACAAATGAAGATAGTTACCTGACTACCCAAATGAGTTTGACTGGGAAGGATAGAGGATGTGGTAGAATCACTGAGAAAGCCAAGATCTTCCAAGGTCCTAACAGCAGGACTCTGTGAAGCATCAGCAGTGCAGTTTAAGTCAGACCTTTCATTTGCACTGGAAAAGCTGATTTGCTCTTGTGAAACAGCATCACTGCTATGAGTAGACATGATGTTTTTGTAATTTTGACAACATGAGAAAGCTCAGAGGCTAAAATGGCTTTGATATACTCCTGCGCTTTAGGGCATCTACAAAATACCCATGTCTATAAGGGAAACAGTGACAAGCCAGAGGTAAATTTGTGATTTCCCAGCCACTCATTGAAATTAGGAGTTATGTACCTACCATAACTTGATATCTGTGTTGTCCATTTTCATTCTTCCTCTCTGATGGGTTATGGATCCGATCCTCAGATCTGACTCTGCTGCATTTTCCAGACTTTGGATCCTATTCTCGAGCTCCTCCCTCTTCCCATAATGCCCTACACTACCTCTAACTCCTCAGACGAGTTTGCTGCCTATGTCTATAGAATTATACAGACAGGACAGATAAGGTAAGAATTACAACTCAGAAGTGGAATTTGTTTAACATCCAATGTCCTTCTAGAAAGATAAGGCCGGGTATGGCTGGGAGGGAAGGTGAGGAAGAATGAAAACTGACAACACAAATAGCAAGTTATGATAAGTACCTAACTCCTAAATCTGAGGTTGTCCTTTTCATTCTTCCTCACTGATGGGTTAGAGTCCCCAGGTACATAACTCTTGGGAGGCCCTCAAGGAAGGATATGCCAGAGCACTGTCAAACCAAGGAAGGTCTGCTCCTGGAGAAAATGTCCATGTTGTAATGCATCACAAGGTTATGATTTATATAAAACAAGTGACTGTATTAGAGATATAATCAAAAGAACTGTGTTAGAAAGGCTAATTAGGTAGTCACAGATTTGGCAAAATGGCTCTAGGATGACCAGGCAATTCTAAACCACTTTGAAAATAACAGTGAAGATATGGTCAGCAATCTATTTGGTCAGTATAATATATGGGACTGCTTAACCCAAGCGATTAGATGGTAAAAGGAGATAAACAGCTGGTTAGATTTTCTGAACAGAAAAATGAACATAATTTTGAAAGAATGATCAACATTCGGTAACTATAATGATACTGATTTCTATTTTTCACAATGGAGAAAAAATTCTCACAGAAAATGCAGATGACCATGGACCTGGTAGAGTGGGCTTTTGGAGGATGAGGCAATTGTAAATCTTTTAATGAATAAATAATAAAAATACAATCAGAAATCCATTTAGTGTGACTTTGGACCGAAGAGATTGGGTGAAAAGGATATAAATAGTTGGTCAGATTTTCTGCACTGTTTTTGTGTGTGTGTGTGTGTGTGTGTGTGTGTGTGTGTGTGTGTGTGTGTGTGTGTGTGTGTGTGTGTGTGTGTGTGTGTGTGTGTGTGTGTGTGTGTGTGTGTGTGTGTGTGTGTGTGTGTGTGTGTGTGTGTGTGTGTGTGTGTGTGTGTGTGTGTGTATGTATGCAGTATGAAACGCAACTGTTTATGAACATCAAACAGGTGTAACATGTATTCACCTTTATCGGGACTATTTGGAAAGAAGACTGGTAATTGAATTTAATGGTTAACATTTGATTCTGTGACTACTTTAGGCATAAAGGTAGGACTGGTTCAGTTTAATAGTATAGAAAGACTCACCTTCTCCTTAAAAAGGTTAGCCGGAAAGAAAACAGAATAGCAGCTGAGAGAGGTCCAGTGTTCAGAAAGGAAGCCCATATGGATAATTTATTTATTTATTTGACATTTGTTTACCGGGACAGTCTGAATGGGTCAACAGAATTAGAAGTTATGTACTCACCATAACGTTCCATCTGAGTAGGTGTATTCATTTGTCTGCAACCTGTGGGTTATGGATCCGATATCGGATCCGAACCGGCATGGTTTACCAGCTATGGATCCAAGCTCTCAGCTCCTCCCCTCACCCATAATGCCCTGCTCTACCCTCATGACCTCAGATCGAGTTTGCCAACAGCAAGAAAACCCTGAAAAGGGTAACACAACATATGCAGGAAACTGAAAGGCCAGGGGGATAGGAGGGCGGGATGGTTGCAGACAAATGAATACACCTACTCAGATGGAACGTTATGGTGAGTACATAACTTCTAAATCTGAAGTAGGAGATTCATTTGTCTGCAACCTGTGGGACAGAGTCCCCAGCTACCTGAATCTTGGGCGGCCATCATGGAAGGATATTCCGGAGCACCGCAGAGCCAAAGGATGCTCTACCCCTAGATGCAAGATCCAACTTGTAGTGGGAAATAAAAGTATGAGATGAAGCCCACGTGGCTGCTGCACAAATATCAACTAGAGGAATCCTAGCCTTAAAGGCTGCCGAGGTAAAGACTGACCGGGTTGAATGGGCATGTACACCCTCCGGTGCGGGCCTTCCTGAAGCTTGATAAGCCAGTAAGATACATTGTGAAATCCATCGAGATAGTGAGACTTTAGAAATTGGTTTGCCCAAATTAAATTTAGCAAAGGAAATGAACAACTGGTCGGATTGCCTATGACCAGCCGTTCTGTTTAGATAAAATCTAAGTTGTCTGTGAACATCTAAGGAGTGAAGCTTGTATTCACCTTTGTTTTCATATTTAGGGAAGAAGATAGGGAGGTTAATGGATTGATTAATGTTTGCTTCAGAAGCTACCTTAGGAAGAAAGGATGGGTTGGGTCCTGAGGTAAACACGGTCCGGATGAAAGACCAAGTAAGGAGGTTTAGCTGATAATGCTTGAAGCTCTGAAACTCTCTTGGCCGAAGTAATGGCTACTAAGAAGGCGGTCTTGAAAGACAAGAATTTGAGATCTACCGTAGCCACCGGTTCGAAGGGGGGGGGGGTCAAGGCCTGGAGAACTAAGGAAAGGTCCCAAGGAGTAACCGCTTGCTTTACAGGGGGCCTGAGAAGAAAAGTACCTTTAAGGAAAATTTTACACAACTTGGCTGACATCAGTGGATTGGAATCATGACCAATGTGATAATGGGAAATTGCCGCAAGTTGTACTTTGACCGTGGAACTGCTGGCACCATCGTTAAAAAGAGTGGTTAAGAAATCAAGCACCAAAGGGAGAGGAACTGTGAAGGGGTTTAGGCCTTGCCGTTCCGCCCACAACGAGAACCGTTTCCACTTGCTACGGTAGAGTTTCCTAGTGGATGGCTTATGGGCTGCCACCAGGATCGCCTTAACAGGTGACGAAATACCGGGAGTCCTGATCAAGAGTGGAACTGGAGCAGCCAAGCGGTCAGCTTCAGGTTGTCCAGGTTCGGAGGAGATAAGCGGGATGGATGAGATATCAGATCCGGAATGGGATCTAGAATCCAAGGAGGATTCACAGCGTGAGACCTCAGGAAGGGGAACCAGATCTGTCGAGGCCAAAATGGAGCGATGAGAATCATTCTGCACCCCAACCGAGAGGCTTTCTGAAGAACTTGGAGCATCAGAGGCAAGGGGGGATAAGCATAAAGAAGACCGGGTGGCCAAGCATGCACCAGAGCGTTTCTTGGGGAACCTCCGGGAGGAGGTATCAGAGCGAAAAAACTGTTGCACTTGGTGTTTGAAGGAGAGGCAAAAAGATCGCAACAAGGAGTTCCCCACCGTGCGAATATGCGTTCCGCTACTTGAGTATTGAGAGACCACTCGTAAGGGGTGAGAATGGTGCGACTGAGTTTGTCCGCCAGGATGTTGGACCGACCCGGAATGTGCGTTGCTATGAGAAAGCGGTTGGTGGAGATTGCCCATTCCCAAACTCTCATGGCTTCTTGACAAAGAGGGTAAGACCTGGTTCCTCCCTGCTTGTTGATATACCAGACAACCGACATGTTGTCCGATTGAATCGCAATTGTTCCCAAGGGAAGAAAGGCCTGAAGTGCTAGCAACGCTAAGAGCACTGCTCTCATCTCTAGAATGTTGATATGCAGTAAGGTCTCCGAATCGTTCCACGTGCCTTGGACGGTCCGGCCTGCAAATGCCCCCACCCGAGGCGGAGGCGTCCGTGGTCACCGTGGCGAGAGGAGAAGCACAAAATGGGCGGCCTCCGTGGAGATCTGGAGAGTGTAGCCACCACAGGAGGGACCGCTTGCAAGCCTTGCTGATCGCAATGGGATGATGCATAGGAAGAGCATGATACGACCACTGTACTAGGAGTGTCCACTGGAGGATGCGCATATTGAACCTGGCGAGAGGAAGAAGTGCTATAGCAGCCGCCATGGACCCTAGAGCCCTCAGGACCAACTCCGCCGGGACTGAGCTTGAGTGGAGAATGGCCCGCACCTGGAGTTGCAGATTTTGAACTCTGTCCGCAGTGAGGAAGGCTTTTAATCTCCTTGTGTCTATAACCTGGCACCTATAAAATCTATGAACTGCGTGGGTGCTAGGTTGGATTTTTTTGTGTTTATAGTGATGCCCAGACGGGGAGCAAGATGGAGAAAGGAGTCTCGCCAATAGTAGTAGATGCCTTGTTGGGGCGGTAAGGAGCCAGTCGTCCAGGTAGGGAAAGACCTGTACCCCCTGAAGCCTCAGGTGGGCCGCTACCACTGCTAATACTTTGGTGAACACCCTGGGGGCTGTGGTGAGACCAAAGGGAAGGACCCGGAACTGGTAGTGACTGGCTCCCAGCCGGAAGCGGAGAAACCTCCTGGAGCGCCTGTCCATTAGTATATGGTAGTACGCATCCTTGAGGTCTATGGAGCACATCCAGTGATTTTCTCCCAGAAGGGGGAGAATAGACTGCAGCGTGACCATTCGGAACTTCTCCTTGGGAACTGCCAGGTTCAAGAGTGAAAGGTCTAAAATTGGTCTTAGATCCCCCGTCTTTTTTGGCACTAAAAAGAACCTGGAGTAGAACCCTGATCCGATCTGGTCTGGGGGACGGGCTGGATGGCTCTTTTCTTTAGCAGATGGCCAATTTCTGCCAAAGCGGCCTCCCTTTGACTGGGTGGAACGTCGGGGAGGGACTTCAATTTTGGTAAGTGAAGAAAGGGGATACGGTATCCTCTGGATATGATCTGGAGAACCCAGCGGTCTGATGTTATGGACTCCCATGCCGCCAGGTGCTCAGCGTCCCCGACTGCCTCCAGAGTGGAGCAGTCGGGCAACCCTCAGGGCTGCTGCGGGCCGTTCAGAGAAGGGTTCTCTGGACCCGAAGTTCCTGGGAGCCCCTCTGCCTCTAGGGCGGCGTCCTCCCTGTCCTCCTCTGCCACGGAAGGACTGGTTGTCCGGAGCAGGCTGGGATTGCTGCGACTTCCGGAACCACATCTTCTTCTGACCCTTTTGGTTCCTAGAATAGGGCCTCTGGGGTGCAGAGAAGCGGATTCAGACGGCAGACCGCGTCTTCCGTCCTTCGCTCTGGGTCAAAGTGTCGAACAGTTTTGCCAAAGAGGGCAGAACCATCAAGGGCGTTAAATGACGCTTTGAAGGGCTCTGAGAAATCGCAATGTGAGCCAGGCCTGACGTCTAGTAACTAGGCCTGCCCCTGTGGCTCTAGCGGCGCCTTCCGTAGCATGGGAGAGTAGCCGCATAGAGGTATTGGTAACGGACCTGAGAGTGGCCATGCGGGTGGAGTGCAGAACTTTGTCCTCCTCCGACATGGACTCTGGGGGGGGGTGCAGCGTATTCTTTAATAAGATCACGCTGCATCCTAATCACATGTGCCAGATAGTTCAGCGCCCTTACAGAGAAGGTTGCTGAACTAAACATCCGCTTCCCCAAGCGGTCCATCATCCGAGACTCCTTGCTCGGGGGATGGACTGAGGGACTCTCCTGAGCAAGTTCCCTCTTGGTGGCCGCCGCCGTCAACATGGCATCTACCGGAGGCCCCTTACTCCAATGGGCACGGTCTGCCGGAGGAATGAGGATACGGTCGGGCCTTTTAGGGACTGGCTCCAAGGTGTCCGGTTCCTTCCACGCCCTGGTGGTAATGAGGTCCACCAGGGGGTCGGCAAGAGGGGACACCCAAGAGGTAGACGGGCCCGCTTCAAATGCCTCCAAGAACACGGACTCGTCCGAGGAAGACTTGGGGGCAGACCACCCCTTATGGAGCATTTCCATGATGTCTCCAAATGAGACATCCTCGGGGTGACCGTGGGAGCCTTCCCTTCCTCCAAATCCGTGTCTTCCGTGAGAGACTCGGGAGTCAATGTGCCTCCTTTTGCACGTATGCTTCGGGGAACATCCTCTGGGGGCTGTCAGAGGACTCCTCGCAACAGTAACCTGTTCCAGGAACAGCTTGGGGCACAGGAGCGGGCTGTCCCCAAGGCCGGATGGTGGTAAGTTGACCCAGTGGAGAGGGAGCGCGGACGGAGCCGAAGCAAGTGCGGGGTCCGGAGACCCTCAACAGGGCCCTCTCCACTACATCAAAAGCCGAAGGGAGGCGACCTCGACCAAAGGATCCGACAATGGCTCCCCTCGGATCCGAGAGTGGATCGGAGCCGGCGCCGCGCTCGGATCCGAACAGACAGTGCGCTCCGACACAGGCGGGCGCCGAAGGAGCACGGATCCCCGGATCCGGCTCGGATCCAGGCTCCGAGAGGTCGGATCCGGCACTGAGGGCAGGGTCGGATCCAGTACCAAGTACTATCGGCACCGACTCCACCCCCAGCTCGAGCTGCTCGGCTCAACTGCTCCGAACCCGGTAGCGGGTCGGAGAAGGAGCAATTGGCTTGAAAAAGGGGTCGAGCTCCCCAGAGGGGGCAAGGGCACTCCCATCTGCATCTGGGCCTGGGTGAACCTTCTCATTATCCGTCCAGAGCAGCGTCTGACAGGCTATAAGTTGATCTCGACGAGGCTACCGAGGTAGGCCTTGAGTGCCTCCTCGATAGCCTCGACGGAGATCGGGTCTCCTCCTCCTCAGGTCCCGGTGAAAACACACTGGAGACCGGAGCCGAAGGGGAGAGCCAGCAGACAAGGAGGCGGAGGAGAAGCCCGCTTGGCTGGCGGGGCCGAAACAGAGGTCTCGGCCTGCCGCTTATGGTGCTTCTCCCTCCGGTCCTCCTTCTTAGCTTCCCTCTCCTCCGAACCACTACAGGGAGGTTGAGTCCCAGGAGGAGGAGGGGGAGCCGGAGAGGAGACAACCGTCGGGCAGTTACCCCGAAGGAGCGGAGGCCGGAGCAGAGTCCGGTGGCAAAAGACCCGCCAAGACAAGCTTGGACCTCTGCTCCTTCAATGCCCTGGGGTTGAACCCTGCACAAATGGAACATCCAGATGTGACGTGTTCAACCCCAAGGCATCTAACACACCGAGTGTGGCCATCAGCCGGGGAAAGCTGATGGCCACACTCGGAGCACTTAGAAAATACAGCTTTGGGCTGTTCAGACATCCCAAAAGCAAAAACAAGGTTACTTAAACTAATAAAAGTAAAGTAACAAAACCACTCAACAGGCCCAAACACACACTACGCTACCAGCGAGGGGAGGGATAAGTAAAATTAAATTTTAAAACACTAAAAGTATAATAATATAAAAGGGAAACCTACACTTCCACACAACTTTTCACACAAACTTTCAAAATTAGGCACTTAAAGACTAATAAAACTACACTTAGCTGGAGAGCTTAGAGAACACAATCTGGTCACCATGCGCGGCAAACGAGATCTGAGGTCATGAGGGTAGAGCAGGGCATTATGGGTGAGGGGAGGAGCTGAGAGCTTGGATCCATAGCTGGTAAACCATGCCGGTTCGGATCCATAACCCACAGGTTGCAGACAAATGAATCTCCTACTTCAGATCACATTTCCACCAGAGACCTGAGGAGAAACTCCAAATGTAGACAAATATAACACTGCAACCATAACCATGGTAGTCAATATTTTACAATAAACTTCTCATAAGGTCAGAAAGGAGAAAGAGAGATTAGAAGAGCACCTTATTATATCAGGATAAGCAAATATAGTAGAGGTCCTGAACCTGCTGGATAAGGTCACATACAAGGAAAACAAGCCTGCACCATCTTACAAACATTGGAAATGGAAAAACCACACAATCAATTTGAGGGTGTAGGGATCGAGATGCCGGATCTCCTAAGGTTGGGATAAGAGATCCCAGCTGGGTTCCAGAATACAAGGACGATATTTCAGATGAGACCTAAGAGAGGGGAACCACACTAGATGCGGCCAAAAGAAAGGAGAAATAGGATGACAGAGATCTTCAACTGCTGGCTTTTTGTAGAAACTTTGAGATCAATGATAGAGAGGGATAAGCATAAAGGAGACCGAAGGGCCAATCATGAAACCAAGCATTCCTCAGGAATTCCCCAGAGGGAGAATTAGAATATAGTATCTGCTGTATTTGTTGTTGCTTAGGGGAAAAGCAAGAAGGTCATAAAGTTGTCCCCTATGACTAAAAATTAGAAGTTATGTACCTACCATAACGTTCCATGTTAGTTGTCTTCTCTCGCCTTCTTTCTTGCTGGATGGGTTCGGAGCCGATCCTCGGCTCCGACTCGGCACTTGCTTTAGCTCGAGAACTCCTTTTACCAGCTCGAGGCAACCCTATATCCCATGATGCAAGGCGGAACTACCTCAGATCTCGTTTGGCAGCTAACTTACCCTGCTAAAGGTTATCCTAACCAAATTAGGAACAAAATTTCCTAAAAGAAGTCCTCATAACAAAGATCCAGAGGAAACAAACTATTAGGAACTCTTCAAGATCTGTCCAGGCCAGGGGGAAGGAGGGAGAAAGAAGAAGCGAGAAGACAACTAACATGGAACGTTATGGTAGGTACATAACTTCTAAATGTTAAGTTGTCAATCTCGCCTTCATTCTTGCTGGATGGGACCGCGGCGCTAGCACCTGTATCCCGGGTGGCTCAACGGAACAGACTCTTGAGAACTGTGGAACCAAAACTGGCCCTATCTCTGGAGGCCAAATCCAACTTGTAATGAGAAACAAAGGTATGAGGCGTGGCCCAAGTAGCTGCTGCACAAATGGTATCAATGGGAAGTCTATCCTGAAAGGCTGCAGAAGTGGATAGACTCCTGGTGGAGTGTGCTTTTGGCTTAGAAGATAGTTGTTTGCCTCTGAGAGAGTACACATAGGAAATGGTGGAAGTCAACCATCTGGATAAGGTCATTTTAGAAACTGGAAGACCTAACCTGTTTTCTGCATAAGAGACAAACAATTGGTCCGATTTTCTAATTTGTTTGTAGTACCTGAGCTGACGATGGACATCCAAAAAATGCAATTTCTGTTCAGCTCTGTCAGAATAGTTAGGGAAAAAGACTGGTAGATCTATAGATTGGTTAATATTGGTTTGAGATACAACCTTGGGGAGAAAGGAAGGGTTAGTTCTTAACGATACCCTGTCCTTATGAAAAACCAAATAAGGTGAACGAATACAGAGAGCTTGAATCTCGGAAACCCTTCTTGCAGAAGTGACAGCCAGTAAAAATATAGTTTTCCACGTCAATAACTTCAAAGAACATGAAGCAGACGGTTCGAAGGGAGGTAGAATCAAGGATGCCAACATCAAGCCAACATCAAGTTTAGATCCCATTGCGGAGGAGGATGCTTTATAGGTGGCTTTAGGAGAAAAACTCCTCTCAAAAAGGCCTTGCATAATCTATGAGACATGATGTTATTGTCATGCAAGCCAACATGATACTTGGAAATAGCAGCCAGTTGTACTTTGACTGTAGATGACGAGGATCCTGAATGAAAAACCTCCGCTAGGAAATCTAAAACAGAATGTACGGGAGCAGTAAAAGGATCAATATTTCTGGAGTTTGCCCAAATCGAAAACCGTCGCCACTTGCTAGCATAAACAGTCCTAGTGGACGACTTCAAAGAAGACACTATAATGTCTCTGACTGAGTCAGAAATCATTGGTAGCCTGGCTAAGGAAGGAAGTGGAGCAACCAAGCAGTGAGGTTGAGAGAATGAATGGCCCGGTGCTGCTGACCCGACTGGTGGATCAAGAGATCCGGAACTGGGTCCAGATGCCAGGGCTGCACCAGAAGGTGACGATGCAGAGACGGAAACCAAATTTGTCGAGGCCAATATGGAGCAATGAGGATCAATTTGGCTCTCAAAACGGTGGCTTTCTGAATGACTTGTGGAATCAATGGAAAGGAGGAAAAGCATAAAGAAGTCCCAGGCCAATCCTGGGTTAGAGAGTCTCTCAGGGGTTGGCCTGGAAGGGAAATAAGTGAAATAGTCTGGGCACTTGTTGTTTTGAGGGTAGCAAAAGATCGCAACAAGGAGTGCCCCACTTCAGAAAAATCTGATCCACTACAGATTGATTGAGACACCACTCGTGAGGCATCAGAATAGATCTGCTTAGCCTGTCTGCCAATAGGTTGGACCTGCCGGGGATGTGCGTTGCTATCAGAAACCGCTGAGAAGAGATCGCCCATTGCCAAAGTCTGAGAGCTTCTCGACATAAGGGATAGGACCTGGTTCCACCCTGTTTGTTGATGTACCAGACCACGGACATGTTGTCCGTCTGTACTGCAATAGTCCCCGTGGGAAGAAAGTCGTCGAGGGCTTGCAACGTTAAAAGCACTGCTCTCATCTCCAGGACATTTATGTGCAGATGGTATTCTATGGGTTGCCACGTCCGTGGACCATCCTGCCCTGATAATGCCCCCACCCGATCAGAGAGGCATCCTTGGTGACTGTGGCAACTGGAGGAGGGGAACAAAGGGTCGGCCCTGATGAAGAAGAGGGGAAGATATCCACCAGCCCAGATGAGCCCTGCAAGACTGTGTCACTAAGATCTCGTGTCTCATCGGAAGATTGTGATACGACCACTGTGTGAAAAGCATCCACTGCAGGAGACGCATGTGAAAGCGAGCCAGTGGTAGAAGAACAATGGCCGCAGCCATTAGACCTAGAACTTTCAGGACAAACCTGGCTTTGATCTTTTGCTTTGTAACAGAAGCGAACAAATTTTTGGATGTCCAGAATTCTTTGATCTGTTAGTCTGGCTAACATATTGACGGTATTTAACTCTGCACCTATAAAGGTGATAGATTGGCAAGGCAGCAGAGAAGATTTTACGAAATTTACTGAAATTCCCAGATTCTTGCAAAGCTGTAGGGTGTAGTCTCTGGACTGAAGAAGCTGACACTTGGTGGTGGCGGAGAGGAGCCAGTCGTCCAAATAAGGAAACACCTGGAATCCTAGACGTCTCAGGTGAGCTGTGACCACTGCCATGCATTTGGTAAACACTCTGGGGGCTGAAGTGAGGCCAAAGGGCAGGGCTCTGAATTGGTAATGACTGGTCCCTAGCCGAAAGCGGAGAAACCTCCTGGGCGCCTGTGAATCTTTATGTGATAGTCGCATCCTGAAGGTCTATAGAGCACATCCAGTTGTCCTTGCCCAGAAAAGGCAGAATGGACTGAAGCGTGACCATCCGGAATCTTGCTTTTTGACAAATCTGTTCAGATTGCTGAGGTCTAATATTGGTCTCCACTCTCCGTCCTTTTGGGGACCAAAAAGAATCTTGAGTAGGCCGGATCCTACTTGGTCTGCGGCACTGTCTGGACTCTTTTCTAGGAGTTTTGAAACCTCCTGTTTTGCCAAATCCCTTTGACCGGGTGAGATGTCTGGAAGGGATTGTAGAGGTACGAAACCTTCTGAAGGGATCTTGTAACCCTTGGATATAATCGACTGTACCCACTTCTCTTGGGATAGGGATTGCCAGGCTACTGGGTACAGTGAAATCCTTCCCGACTGCCTCCAAGGGTGGACAGTCGGGCAACACCTCAGGGATGCTGAAAGGGCTTCTCAGGAAGAGACTCCCTGTTGCCCTGGTTCTGAGGACCCCCCCTGCCTCTAGGGCGGCGTCTATTATTGTTACCCCCTCTGCCTCTGGGGGTAAACTGACCACGTGTGTCCGGTGTAGCTCCTTGGGCTTTACGGAACCACATCTTCCCCCCTTTCTGACCCTTGGGATATGGTCTAGAAGGAGCGGAAAACTGGACTCCAACGGCAGAAAGAGTCTTACCGTCCTGCTCACACCTGGTCAAGGTATCCTTCACTTGAGGCCCGAACAAAGCCGAACCATCAAAGGGGGTATTAGTGAAGGACGCCTTAAAGGGGTCCGCAAAATTACACAGCCGCATCCAGGCTTGGCGTCTAAGAGCAACTCCTGTGCCTGCGGCCCTGCTCGCTCCATCGGCCGCATAGAGGAGTTAGATATGGAATTCAGGATAGCAAGCTGTGAGGCAATCTTTTCCTGAGCCCCAGCAGCAGAAGGATCCTGGACTACTTCACCCAGTTCTTTGAGAATATCTCGAAGCCTGGTGAAGTGACAAAGGTAATTCAGCGAATGCATAGCAAAGGTCGCTGAAGAAAACATCCGCTTTCCATACCTGTCCATGGTCCTAGAATCCTTGTTAGGAGGATGGACAGGTACTGAAGGATCCGCCAGTTCCTTCTTAGTGGCCGCAGCCACCACCATAGCATCCACAGAGACACCTTTGGAAAGGAACTGTTTATCCGACGGGGCTGTAATGAACTTGGATGGTCTCCTGGGGACAGGTTCCACAGAATCTGGAGCCACGCCTTCGAGCCACTACCTGCATGAGTGGGTCGAAAGGCGGAGACACCCAGGAGGTGGAGGGTCGGGATCCAAAAGCCTCCAGGTATACCGACTCATCCTCGGAGGGGTCAATGGAGGCCAATTCCCCTCTGTTTGAGTAGCACAAGGATGGCTGAAAAGGAGACACCCTCAGAGGGGGATATAGGGGAACCCTCTGACTCATCTAAGTCGGTATCAGATGTAGTAGACTCAGGGGAGTCTGTGTGTTTCCTCTTACACGTCCTCTTCCGAGGGGTTCCCCTGCAGGGTCAGGAGAAACCTCAGAAGAGGCGGAAATTCCCAGTGGGGAAACCTGGGGCGATGGATCCCTGGGCCTGAGAGCAAGAGGCTGGCAAGAGGCATCTGCAGGCACTGATGAGGGAGGAGCTAGAGGGATAGACCGTTGACCAGGCTCAGAGGCCAGGACACTCCTCATCACCTCAAAGGCTCCTCTCCCCGGGAGACCGGAACATACCGCTCGAAGAAACAGGAATGGTGGCTCCAAGGAGAGAGAAGGCTCGAGGCGATGTCGGCGCCAGCTTGCAAAGCGAAGCCCGAGAGGGAGGCGGGTCGGACAAGGGTCCGATGCCACTAGCCCCTCGGAGCCGACAGTGGAAACCGGCGACGGATCCCTCCAAGGAAGGTCTCAAGGAGGAGATTGGAGCCGAGGCAGCGGAGCGAAGGATGTATCAGCTCCGGCATCGAAACAGTCGCTGTCCCAAGAAGCTCCGGCTCCGAACTCTGGTGTGGAGTCGGAGGAGGAAGTTCAAGAATTGGGGCTATAGCCAAGTCTGTTGAGACGGGCTATGGAGCAATTGGGCCAGTGCCTGAGACTTCAACAGCCTGCTTACCACCCTCTCCAAGTCGTGGTCAGACAGCCTGGAAGATCTCGAAGATCGGCTCCGATGGCTCCGCTCCGACAAAAGGAGATCCCGGGCCAGTGGATACTCATAATAGAGGGGACCGAGATCTCTTACGGGTCGAAGCCATCGGGCCGAAGTCCCTAGAACTCCAGATGGAGCCGAGGATTTCTCGGCCCGATGTTGATAAAGTGTCGGCTCCAGCGGAGCCGACAAGGCCACAATAGTCAGGAGTATCGGGCCGGCGGCACCGAACCCACTACCGAGTAGAAGAAATCGACTCCAGCGGGCTGATATCGGCCCGACGGGCCGAGCCACCGGAGGAGGCTTGGACACTGTAGCCTGAACCTTCGGTGGCTTAAGAGGTTTTCCTGACCCTGATTTAGGAGGAGAACCTTCGGTTTAAGTAAACCTCGGGGATGAGTTTGTTCCTCCTTTCCTGCAGGACTCTCTGGCTAAAAGCATGACACAACGCACAGGAGTCCTGCAGGTGCAAAGGCCCCAGGCAATAAACACAAGAAGTGTGACCGTCTGTCAGAGACATTTTCTGACAGCACTGGTCACACTTCTTAAAGCCTGAGACCTTGCCTTCTTTAGACATCCTAGGAGGATAGAACACAAACAGTCCCAACAAACACACAAATTAATCCCTTACACAAACACACAGGAAGGGATAACAGAAGGGGACTAGGCCTGACTAAACTACTCTATATAAACACTTATAAAAGTTTATAAAAGGATTGAAAAATAGGGAATAGGGTGGGCTGTAACTAATTACAGACTACACTAACACTAACAGGGAAAAATAAACCCCTAACTACACTTTTTCTTATTTTACTAAGAAAAAACTTACCTCAGCTGGCAAAGGAGACCTCTTTCGCTAAGCGGCAAACGAGATCTGAGGTAGTTCCGCCTTGCATCATGGGATATAGGGTTGCCTCGAGCTGGTAAAAGGAGTTCTCGAGCTAAAGCAAGTGCCGAGTCGGAGCCGAGGATCGGCTCCGAACCCATCCAGCAAGAATGAAGGTGAGATTGACAACTTAACATTCAGGCTTGTAACTGGTTGATTGAGGGACCACTCATGAGGAATCAGACTTGACCTACTGAATCTGTCTGAGCGTTGGACTTCCCCAGTATGTGAGTTGCAGCTAGAAAGTGGTTTGAAGAAAAAAGAAGCTATGTACTCACCATAACGTTCCAGCTGAGTAGATACTTAATTTGTCTGCAACCTGTGGGTAGTCGGATCCGAACCGGCAGCTTTCCAAGCTCCAAGATCCGAGCTCCTAGCTCCTCCCCCCTACCCATAACCCCTTGCTACCAACCACATTACCTCAGATCGGTTATTTTGCCCTATAGGCTAAAGATGGAGAAAAAAATCTCCAAACTAACAATACCTTACCGAGGTTCGGGGGATGGCAGGGGGGGTCGGTTGCAGACAAATGAAGCATCTACTCAGATGGAACGTTATGGTGACTACATAACTTCTTTATCTGAAGTAGTTACTTCATTTGATCTGCAACCTGTGGGACAGAGTCCCCAGCTTACCTAAGACCCTGGGTGGTCCCTACGGAAGGATATTCCAAAGCACCGCGGAGCCAAAGGAAGCCCTACTTCTGAAATCATGTCCAGTTTGTAATGAGAAATGAGCGATGTGGGAAGAGGACCAGGTAGCTGCTGAACAAATATCGTCTACCGGAACTCTAGACCAAAAAGCCGTCAAGGTAGCCACAGATCTAGTAGAATGCGCACGCACACCAACCGGAGCTGGCTTCCCAGATGAAGTGTATCCCTGTCTAATACACTGAGAGATCCAATTTGCCACTGTCACCTTAGAAATTGGTTTGCCCATGGCTGACTTAGCATAAGAGACAAACAACTGGTCTGACTTGCGAAAATCTTTAGTCCTATGCAAGTAAAAACGTAGTTGTCTGTGTACATCCAATTTGTGCAATGTGTATTCACCCTTGTTTTGGAAATTCGGGAAGAAAACAGGAAGATTAATAGACTGATTAATGTTAGCCTCTGTGGCTACCTTCGGCAGAAAGGAAGGATTAGTCCTGAGGGCCACTCTATCCTTGTGAAAAATAAGGTATGGATGCTTAATGCACAGAGCTTGTAATTCTGAGACTCGTTTGGCTGAAGTAATAGCGACCAAAAAAGCCGTTTTCCAAGATAAGAATTTCAATAGCACTGAGGACACCGGCTCGAAAGGTGGTCTTGTTAATGCTTGTAAGAGCAAGTTAAGATCCCATGGAGGAACTGCCGGCTTAATAGGGGGCTTTAAGAGAAATACGCCTTTTAAGAAGGTCTTGCATATTTTTGACGACGCCAAGGAATCTACGCCATCCCCCACGTGATAATGAAAGATGGCTGATAGCTGAACCTTAACGGTGGACCCACTAGCTCCTTGTCTAAAAAGAAGGGACAGGAAGTCCAGGATAGTAAGAATAGGAACCGTAAAGGGATCCAATTCCTTCTCCTTTGCCCAGATGGAAAAGCGTTTCCATTTACTGTTGTAGAGCTTTCTGGTGGATGGCTTATGAGCTGCCACCAGAATGGCCTTAACAGGGGACGAGATACCAGGAGTCCTAGCCATTAATGGAACTGGATCAACCAAGCCGGAGATTGACCAGATTCGGAGTGTGGCATCTTGTCGGATACGAGATTAGGTCTGGTCTGGGGTCCAGAATCCATGGGGGAGCCACACTGTGAGACTGCAGAAAGGGGAACCAGATTTGTCGAGGCCAGAATGGGGCTATGAGAATTACTCTGCTCCCCAACCGACAGGCTTTCTGGATGAATTTCATCATCAGAGGAAGAGGAGGATACGCATAAAGGAGACCGGGCGGCCAAGCATGAACCAGAGCGTCCCTGGGGATTCCCTCTGGGGAACTATCAAGTAATCGCTGCATTTTGTGTTTAGGGGAGAAGCGAAAAGGTCGCAGCGAGGTTGACCCCACTTGAGGAATATCTGTTTCGCGACAGAAGGATTCAGAGACCACTCATAAGGGCTGAGGAATACCCGACTTAACTTGTCCGCTAATATGTTGGACCGTCCCGGAATGTGCGTTGCTATCAGAAAGCGGTTGGTGGAAATCGCCCATTCCCACACTCTCATGGCTTCTCGACACAGGGGGTAAGATCTGGTCCCTCCCTGTTTGTTTATATACCAGACAACGGACATGTTGCCCGTCTGGATTGCAATAGTCCCCAGAGGAAGAAGGTGATGAAGAGCATGCAACGCCAAAAGCACTGCCCTCATCTCTAGGACGTTGATATGCAAAGCAGTCTCTAGAGGAGTCCACATGCCTTGGACGGAGTTGCCTGCATAATGCCCGCCCCACCCGAGGCAAGAAGTGTCCGTGATCAACGTGGCTTTGACTGGGGGAATCACAAAGGGTCTCCCTTCTTTGAGTTCCTGAGCCTGTAACCACCAAAGAAGGGAGTGTCTGCACACCCTGCTCAAGGGATGGACCGATAGTGACCACTGGACCTGGAGAGTCCACTGTAACACTCGCATTCGCAGACGGGCATGAAGAGAAAGGCCGATCGCTGCTGACATAGCCCCTAGCGCCCTCAGGAATAATTCTGCTGGAGGAGCGGGGCTCCGAAGAATGTCTGAGATTTGGAGAGACAAACTGTTCAGCCTGACAGGTGTAAGAAACACTTTGGAGATCCGAGTATCCAACCTGGCCCCTATGAAATCTAGGGCTTGAGTGGGGCACAGGCAGGATTTCTTTAGATTCACTGAAATTCCCAAACAACGGGCCAGAGAGAGGGCGTAATCTCTTGCCACAACCAGTAGATGCCTGTTGGGGGCGGTGAGGAGCCAGTCGTCTAGGTAAGGGAACACCTGAATGCCCTGGAGTCTCAGGTGGGCTGCAACCACTGCCATGACTTTGGTAAACACTCTGGGGGCTGAGGTTAGGCCAAATGGAAGAAC
>NC_056733.1:1488991125-1489038625 GCF_019279795.1 Protopterus annectens | reverse complement strand
TGTGAGCTGCTACAAGAATGGCTTTGACCGGTGATGAGATCCCGGGAGTCCTTATGAGGAGTGGAACTGGAGCAACCAAGCAGTCAGCTTGAGGTTGACCAGGTTCGGAGTCGTAAGACCGAGAGGATGAGAGATGAGATCCGGAATGGGATCCAGAATCCATGGTGGATACACTAGGTGAGACCATAGGTAAAGGAACCACGTCTGATGAGGCCAGAATGGGGCAATGAGGATCATTCTTCTCCCCAGCTGCCTGGCTTTCTGTACCAATTTCAACATCAGGGGTAGAGGAGGGTAAGCATAAAGCAGACCGGGAGGCCAAGCATGAACTAGAGAGTCTCTCGGGGACTTCCCCGGAGGGGGGATCAGAGCGTAATCGTTGCATTTTGTGTTTGAGGGAGAGGCAAAAAGATCGCAACAAGGTCGCCCCATCGGGCAAATACTTGCTCTGCCACTCGGTGGTTGAGAGACCACTCGTAAGGAGTCAGGATAGTACGACTGAGCCTGTCCGCTAAAATGTTGGACCGTCCCGGAATGCGCGTTGCTATGAGAAAGCGGTTGGTGGAAATCGCCCATTCCCACACTCTCATGGCCTCGCGGCGAAGGGGATAAGACCTGGTTCCCCCCTCTTTGTTGATGTACCAGACTACCGACATGTTGTCTGTCTGTACCGCAATTGTCCCTACCTGAAGAGAGTTGTGTAGTGCTTGCAACGTCAAAAGCACCGCTCTCATCTCTAGGACGTTGATCTGCAAAGAGGTCACTATGTCGTTCCAAGTGCCTTGGACTGTTCTGCCTGAAAAATGCCCCCCCCACCCCAGGCGAGAAGCGTCCGTGGTCACTGTGTCGACTGGTGGAGGTAGTGAGAAGGGACGGCCCGTGTGGAGGTTGGGAGACTGGAGCCACCACAGGAGTGATTTTCTGCAAACCTTGCTTAAGGAAATGGGGTGAGACAGAGGGTTGCAAGACAGGGACCATTGTACCTGGAGGGTCCACTGTAGAACCCTCATGTTCAACCGGGCCAATGGTAGCAGAGGGATTGCAGCCGCCATAGATCCTAGGGCCCGCAGAATCAATTCCCGAAGGAGTTTGCAGATGAAGAATGGCCTGCACGTGTAACATCAGGTTCCGAAGTCGATCTGGAGTCAAGAACGCAAGCATCTGTCTGGAATCCAGTCTTGCCCCTATAAAATCTAGCATCTGTGTAGGGATGAGAGAGGATTTGGTCATGTTGATGGTTAATCCTAATAGTGGAGCCAGACCGAGAAAATAGTCCCTGCCTGAGCAAAGTAGATGCCTTGTTGGGACTGTGAGGAGCCAGTCGTCCAGGTATGGAAAGACCTGAATTCCCTGGAGTCTCAAGTAGGCCGCTACTACCGCTAGGACCTTGGTAAACACCCTGGGGGCTGAGGTGAGACCGAAGGGGAGGACCCTGAATTGAAAGTGACTGGCTCCCAGCCGGAAGCGGAGGAACCTCCTGGAACGCCTGTCCACTAGATCGTGATAGTACGCATCCTTGAGGTCTATAGAGCACATCCAGTCGTCCTCCCGCAATAAGGGGAGGACGGATTGCAACGTGACCATTCGGAACTTTTGTTTGGGTACCGCCAAGTTTAGGAAAGAGAGGTCGAGGATGGACCTCAAGTCCCCCGTCTTTTTTGGCACCAGAAAGAACCTGGAGTAAAACCCTGATCCGACTTGATCTGGGGGACGGGCTGGATGGCTCTTTTGTAGAAGCTGCTGAATTTCTGCAGCGGCCGCCTTCTTTTGACTGGGTGGGACGTCGGGAAGGCTTCTGATTCTGGGGTTGGCTATGAAGGGAATTAGGTAACCTCTAGATATAATGCGAAGCACCCAGCGATCTGTTGTTATGGACTCCCATTTTGCCAGGTGCTTCGAAAAACGCCCCCCAACTGCCTCCAGAGTGGAGCAGTCAGGAAACCCCTCAGGGGTTCTGCGTGGGCCTCTCAGAGAAAGGTTCTCTGGACCCAAAATTCCTCGGACCCCCTCTGCCTCTGGGGCGGCGTCCTCCCTGTCCCTCCTCTGCCAAGAGAGGACTGGTTGTCCTGAGCAGACAGATTGATGCGATTTTCGGAACCACATCTTCTTCTGACCCTTTTGGTTCTTGGGAAAGGACCTCTGGGGTGCAGAGAAGCGGACTCCGACGGCAGACAAGGTCTTCCCGTCTTTCTCGCTCTGGACAAGAGTGTCGCGAACGGTTTTGCCGAACAGTGCAGAACCATCAAAAGGGGCATGACGCCTTAAAGGGTTCCGAGAAGTCACAGTGACGGAGCCAGGCCCGTCTCCTCATGACAAGCCCGACTCCGCCTGCTCTAGCAGCTCCCTCTGTAGCATGAGACAATAGCCGCATAGAGGTATTAGAGATAGAGCGGAGGGTGGTCATTCGGGAAGAGTACAAATCCTTGTCTCCCTCCGACATGGACCCCGGGGGGGGGGGGAAGCAGCGTATTCCTTAATTAGGTCCTGCTGCATCCTAATAACGTGCGCCATATAGTTCAAGGCCCTCATAGAGAAGGTCGCTGAACTAAAGGCCCGCTTCCCAAGACGGTCCATCGCGCGAGACTCCTTGCTCGGGGGATGGACCGTGGGACTCTCCTGAGCCAACTCTTTCTTAATGGCTGCAGCCACCAACATGGCATCCACAGGGGGACCTGTGCTCCAATGTGATCTCTCTGCAGGGGGGCTCAAAATTTTGTCTGGGCGCTTGGGGATCGGCTCTACGGTGTCCGGTTCCTTCCAAGCCCTAGAGGATATGAGATCCACCAGGGGGTCGGGTGGAGGGGACACCCAAGAGGTAGATGGTCCTGCCTCGAACGCCTCAAGGAATACGGACTCATCAGAGGAAGCCTTGGGGGCAGACCACCCACCTCTGATTTTGAGCATTTCCATGAGGTCTCCAAAGGAGACATCCTCAGGGGGTGATCTTGGGGAGCCTTCCCCTTCATCCAAGTCCGTATCTTCTGTGAGACTCTCAGGGGAGTCTATGTGCCTCCTTTTGCACTTTGCCTTGTGGGGAATCTCCACGGGGGGGGCTGTCCGAGGAGTCCTCATGGGCTGTAACCTGTTCCACTGGAACTCCTAAAGGCGCTGAGGCAGGCTGCCCAGAGGGCCGGATAAGGGGAGCCAGGACCAGATGAGAAGGAGTGCAGGAGGGAGCCGAAGCCAGGACCGGAGGCCTGGAAGCACTCGACAGTATCCTCTCCACCGCAGCGAAAGCAGAGGGGGAGCCGCTCTCAGACGGATCCGAGATCAGACTCCCACTCTGATCCGAAGCGGGGATCAGACCCGGCGCCGAGAATGTCGGATCCGAAGGACCAGTGCGCTCCGACTGGGACCGAGCCGAAAGCACACCGAATCCCTCGGATCCGAAGCTCGGCCCACGGCTCCGAGAGGTTGGATCCGACAGACTCGAGGGAATAGTCGGAGCCAACGTGCCCAGCACGGTCGGCTCCGACCTACCCCCGGATCCAACTTGGCTCGGCTCCGAGCCCGGAATGCGGGTTGGAGAAGATGCTATAGGAGCGAAAAAAGGGGTCGAGCTCCCCCCCAGAGGGGGGGGGAGGCAAGCGCACTCCCATCTGCATCTGGGCCTGGATGAATCTCCTCATCATACGGTTCATATCCGCATCAGACATGCTAAAAGTGGACCTCGACGAGACCACCCAGACCTGGAGTGTCGCCTCGATGACCTCGACGGGGACCGGATCACCTCCTCCTCGGGTCCCGGGGAGAAACAAGGGGATCGGATCCGAGGAGATCGAGAAGACTTGGACGGGGAAGCCCTCTTGGCGGGCAGGGCCGATGAAGAGTCCTCGGCCCGCCGCTTAAGGTGCTTCTCCCGCCGCTTCTCTTTCCTGGCCTCCCTATCCTCCGGAGCCGAAGCAGGAGGTTGAGTCTCGGTCAGAGGAAGGGAGGCAGGGGTGACCGCTACCGGGGGGGGGGGGTAGCGGGCACCAAAGCACCGGAGGCCGAAGCAGAGTCTGGGGGTAGAAGGCCCGCCAGAACTAGCTTCGACCTTCGATCCTTAAGTGCCCTGGGGTTGAACACCGCGCAAATCGCGCACCCTGAAGAGAGGTGTTCAACCCCAAGGCACCTAACGCACAGAGTGTGGCCATCAGCCGGTGAAAGCTTGTGACCACACTCGGTGCATTTTGAAAAAATTGCCTTAGGGGCCTCCGACATACTGTAGGAAAGCACACTCACTAGGCCCCTAATTCAGTCACACACACACGCTACGACCAGCGGGGGAGGGAGAATTATACTTAAATTTAAACAAGTATGTTATATATATAAAAAGGAGAAAGGGTAAACCTATCACACACACAACCAGTCACTCAGAAGAAAAAATACAAAAACTTTTTCCTCACAAAACGCCAAGAGCTCTGAACCTAGCTGTTGCTTGAAGAGCGGCAAACTAGATCTGAGGTCAGTTAGGGCAGGCAGGGGATTATGGGTAAGGGGGAGGAGCTAGGAGCTCGGATCTATGCTATGTTAGAAGTTGCCGGCTCGGATCCGTATCCCACAGGTTGCTGACAAATGAAGTTCCTACTTCAGATCTGAAAATTTCCCATTTCCTACACTGTAGCGCGATCTTGGAGTTGGTATATTTAAGTAGCGGGGGGGGGTGTGGGGGATGCAGGGGGCTTACCCCCCTGCTTACACCCTTAGTGTTTCTTTTTATTTTGTTTTTTTTTTAATCTTTATGTATATTCGAACATTTAAGCGTTCGATCACTAAAGTTCGTTCTTTAATGATTCGAACATTTAAGCGTTCGAATATCTAATATAGACCCTGTGGCTTCGCCCAAGTTTCTGCTGCACAGATGATGTCCAAAGGCAATCTAACTTGGAAAGCTGCAGAAGTGGATACCAATCTGGTGGAATGAGCTTTGATGGTATTTGCTATAGTCTTGTGGTTAAAACTGTACATGAAAGATATACAGTGTGAAAGCCAATTGGATAATATTACTTTAGAAACTGGTTGGCCTTTCTTAATTAAGAATAGGAAATAAATAACTGATCTGAAGTTCTAAATTCTGATATCCTGTGCAAATATAAACGTAGCTGTCTGTGAACATCTAGAAGATGCAAGATATACTCCCTTCTGTTTTGAAAATTTGGAAAGAACGTTGGTAAGTCAACAGACTGATTAAGGTTACACTATGAAACTACTTTGGGTAAAAAGGAAGGGTTTGTACGTAGACAGACTCTATCCTTGCGAAATATTATATATGGAGGCTTGGAAAATAAGGCCTGTAATTCCAAAACTCTCCTAGTTGAAGCAATAGCTACTAAAAAGAGCATTTTCCATGAAAGATATTTAAATTTGCATGTCGCAGATGGTTCAAATGGAAGGGAGATGATTTTTGATAAGATGAAACTCAAGTCCCAAAGCTGAACTGGGTTTCTATACGGGGTCTAATTAGTGTAGTTCCTCTGAGGAATGCTTTACAAAGTCTATTTGAAATGATTGCAGAATCATTTTCTCCTATGTGAAAATTTGAGATCACTGCTAAATGTACTCCAATAGTAGCTGCAGCAGCTCCCTCATTGAACAACTTAGCTAAGAATTCTAGGATAGAATGTAAATGAGCTCTGAATGGGTCTATCTGATCAGTATCGGACCAAGCCACAAATCTTTCACATTTGCTTTTGTACAATTTTCAAGTAGACATTTTATGAGAAGATAGCAAAATGTGTTTAAAAGGAAAGGAGAGGAAACCTGGCTATCATGGGAACTGGAGCAGCCAAGCTGTCAATTTGAGACTGTTCAGAGTGGGATGAACCGTTCCTGATGGTGAGTCAATAGGTAAAGAGCTGGGTCCAGAATCCATGGTCCCTCCCATACGTGAGGCTGAAGAAACGGGAACCATATCTGTCGAGGCCATTAGGGGGAAATTAGAATTACTGTGGTCTACAACAAACTTGCTTTCTGTAGGACTTTAAGAATTAGCGGTATCGGTGGAAAAGCATAAAGAAGTCCTGGGGGCCAATCATGAACAAGTGCATCCCTTGGTGACTCCATGCTGGGAGGATCAGCGCAAAGTAGTTGCTGCATTTGCTATCTGATGGGTGACGCAAAAAGATCACAGCAAGGCTGGCCCCATTTCTGGAAGATCTCATCTGCAAATTTCTGACAGATTGGCTCTGCTCAATTTGTCTGCAATTACGCTGGCTTTCCCTAGGATGTGCATTGCTATGAGAAAGTGGTTGGAGGACCCTGCCCATTGCCAAACTCTCAGGGCTTCTCGACATAGGGGTTAAGATCTGGTTCCATTTGTTTAAGTACTAGACTACAGACATGTTGTCCGACTGGATTGCTATTATACCCAGAGGGAGGGGATCCTGAAATGCTTGCAACGCCAAGAGCACTGACCTTATCTCTAGAACATTTACGTGCAAATGGGTCTCATATTGTTGCAAGAGCCTTGAACTGTCTTTCCCAGATAATACCCCCCCCCCCCACCTGGGAGGCATACGTGGTCACCGTGGCTTGGACCTGAGGAAGAATAAAGGGAGGACCCTGAGACACCAGGGGGAAGAGTTGAGCCACCGATGTTTTGCATGAGTCAGTTATTAGAACCTTGTGTGACATCGGCAGATTCAGAAACTACCACTGTGTCAAAAGTAACCACTGGAGAATTCTAATATGAAATCGAGCTAGCAGGATTAGAACTATTGTAGCTGCCATTTTCCCTAGGACCTGTAAAACTAGCTTGGCAGAAGCCAATTTTTTTCTAATTAGTGTCCTTACATAACAACAAAAGGTCGCAGACCCTGTCCTGAGGAAGTCTCGCTGACAAATTTGCTGTGTTTATCTCAGCTCCTATGAATACCAAAGAATGACAAGGCTCTAGAGCAGATTTTTTGTAATTTATTGTAATTCCTAGTAATTTATTGTAATTCCTAGGAGGAACAGAATTGCAGTGTGTAATCCCTGGCTTACAGCAGGAGATGCCTGGTCGGGGTGGTAATGAGACAGTCATCCAGATATGGAAACACAAAGAATCCTTTGAGTCTCAGGTGAGCTGTCACTATTGCCATACAATTGGTGAACACTCTGGAGGCTGTAGTGAGACCAAAGGGCAGTGCTCGAAATTGGAAGTAACTGGCTCCAAGCCTGACGCATAAGAACCTTCTGGACTGCCTGTCCGTTAGAACATGGTAGTACTCATCCTGAAGGTCTGTGGAGCACATCCAACTGTCTTTTTCCAGAAATGAAAGTATCGACTGCAGTGTCACCATCTGGAACTTGAAATTCTAGGCATATTTGTTCAGATTGCTGAGATCCAAAATGGGTCTCCAGTCCCCTGTTTTCTTAGGAACTAAAAAGAATCTTGAGTAAGTTCCTGATCCTGTATGGTCTGCGGGGACTTCTTAGATGACTCTTTTTCTTAGCAACTTTTGAATTTCTAAGGTTGCGTGTTCCTTTTGACAGGGTGGAATGTCTGGAAATGACTTGCTTACAGGAATAGGATCGGAGAAGGGAATGACATATCCCCTAGATATTATGTTCTGCACCCATTTGTTAGTAGTTATCTTTTGTCAGGTTTCTAGGTGCAGGCACAATCACCCCCCCCCCCCTGCTGACTGCCTCCAGAGGCAAATGGGCACTCCCTCAGTAGCACTGAAAAAGCCCTCCAAACAAGGATTCTCTGGAGTCCTGATTGTGCAGGCCTCCTCTGCCACGACAGTGGCGTCTTCCATTGTTGTTCACCCCTCTGCCCCTGGGGAACTTTCACCCTGTGTGTCATGGAAAGACCTCTGAGATTTTCTGAACCACATCTTCCCACTACCTCTCTGATCTTTATGGAAGGGTCTGGTAGGTGTGGAAAAACATACTCCAACAGCAGACAAGGTCTTGCCTTCCTTTTCAAACCTGGTGAGCATTTCCTTCACTTTAGTTCCAAAAAGACAGAGGCCATCAAAAGGGGTTTTAATGAAGGAAGACTTGAAGGGCTCCGTGAAATGGCAAAGGTGCATCCAGGCTTGTCTCCTAAGAGCAATTTTGACCTGAACCAGCAGCCCTACTCATTCCATCTCTAGCATAAGAAATGAGCCTCATGGAAGAGTTTACGACCGATTAAGGTTGGCGAGCTGAGCATTAACCTTATCTGCTACTGTGTCAGCTGCAGCTCCTTGGAGGGAGTCTGTAAGCCCCTTTAACAGGTCCCTCTGTAGCCTAGTAAAATGGGTAATATAGTTCAGCGACCAAAAAGCAAAGGTCACTGATGAAAACACACATTTCCCATATCTATCCGTCGTCCTAAAGTTCTTATCAGGAGGATGGATAGAGGAACTGGTCTCTGATACCTCCTCTTAAGTGTCCGCCACCATGACCATAGTATCAACTGCTACACTGTTAGTCAAAAAAGACTTTTCTTTTGGAGCAATAATGTATTTGTCTGGCCCTCTAGGAGTGGGTTCTATGGTATCTGGGGACTCCCAGGCCTTCCGAGAGATTAAGTTCATAAGCTCATTGGAAGGAGGAATCACCCAAGAGGTGGAAGGGACAGACCCGAAAGCCTTCAGGTAAACTGACTCCTCAGCCGAAAAGGGGGGGGGGGAGGTCGACTGCCAGTCACCTCTCTGTTTTAATATTTCGAGGATGTCTCTAAAGACGACATCTTCAGGAGGTGACTGTGGGGATCCTTCTGCATCCTTGAGGTCTGTATCTGATGTGATAGACTCTTGCAGGTCCTCTTCCGACGGACCTCATCAGTGGGATACTCTGGGGAGGTTTCAGAAGAGGTGGGAGTCCCCTGGTGGACATCCTGAGACCTGGGGTCTCTGCAGTCCTATGGAAGGGTTACCTGAAAGGACAAAGACAACTGGCCCAAAGAGGGAGGAAGATCGGATACAGATTGTGTCTTAGACTTGACAAGAGTCAAAACCCTCCCCATAACATCAAAAGCAGACTGTCCCCACTCCGAGGAATTCCCCGGATCTGACAAAGTCATTGGAGCTGAAGGCATCTGCGGCACCAAGGACAGAAGCTTAGAAGCTGAGGTAGAAGTGGAACTCACCTGCGCCAAAGCCCAGAGATGCAGAGTCGGATCTGGAGAAATCCAAGTCAGCTCCGGGGATCTGACCAGAGAGTGTCGGCTCCTAGAGGAGTCCTGCTTCGACTGGAGGGAAACACTCAGGGCAGATGTCTGCTCTGAGGGAACCAAGGGTTCCGGTGCTGACAGACACAATCTGGAAACTGGAGTCTTCTGGCTCCAAAACAGAGGGATGGATCAGAGGAGGAACAAGTACCTGAGGGGTGGGTTTCGTCTGGTCTGATTCCTTAGGACTCATATCCAACAAAAGTTTAGCCAGGGCCGGAGTCTTTATTAACCTCTGCACAACCCTATCCATGCCTTCATCAGATAAGCTCCTGGTAGACCAAGTAGGTAGCATTAGAGATCTGGACTTAGCTAATAAGGGTCTATGTTAAATCATCGAACACTTAAAAAACACGAACAATGATTTATTGAACCCATGTAAGCGAAAGCTTACAATCTCTAACACTTAGAACAGCGATTCTTTTTCCAAAGGATAAAAAAACGCATTCCACAAAACAAAAAAAAAATGTTTTAAACATTACACAACCCCTACTTAAATATACCAACTCCGAGATTGCACTACAGTCACGAAAATGGCAAAGTAGTGGAAACGGCCAAGCTATTTCTTTCCCAGGGAAAGAATTCTCTTATATGCTGTTTCGCTATTTTTTGCTTTCAAGTTCGATCAAGACGCATTCAAAGGAATGCGTCTTCGATCATTTAATAGGAACCCACTAATAATGGAGATGGGCGCTGAGAAGTTATTGGTTCTAGGAAAGGAGAACGGCTCTGGTGTTGAATCTCTGTAGGCACTGAAGACATCAGAGCTAAAGGTTCCGATGGCTCAGACTGTCTTGGATCTGACAAAAACTGTCTGTTCTGGGGTTTCTGATGGAACAAACAGTCAAGGAGATTTTGGACTCAGCTCTGATGTAGTTTTTGGAGCCGAAGACGCTCGTTTTAAGGGCTTATCAAAACTTTTTGAAGAGGACCCTGTGGAAATCACCTTTGATAAAGGGGGTTTTAACAGGCCCTTTAAAAACAAATAGTTTTTGCACCCCATAACCGCTCTTTGATTGAATCCATGGCAAATGGAGCACATTTCCTAGAGATGAAAATGCTCCACGCAATACACACACAAAGTGTGTGTATCACTAAGGGGCATCTTCTTCCCACATTTTTCACAATTCATAAATCCAAGTGGTTTCCCGTCCTATTTTTGCGACATGGTAAGGAAAACTAAAAAATATATAAAGACACACACTAAGTTTTTTTTCTAATATATCGCCCTCTAACTTAGAACAGGCGAGAAGAAAGAAAGAAGGAAAAGCGTCCTCTAATTAAAAACGGATGATAGTTATACATGCTCTAACTTAAACAGTAATGGGGGCAGGAAGCACTCATTCTAGTATACTAAATTACAAAAGATTAACAGAATTGACAAACTAGTTATAAATGTTGAGAAATAATTAAATAAGCCAATACTTATCCCAGAGCTAGCTATTAGGAAACCTCTTCGCTGTGTGGCAAACAAGCAGGGTTGCCACCTTTCATTGTGGCTAAAACTGGAGTAAAGCCACACCCCTTGCATCACCAGTAACCCCACCCACCCGACCCCTCTCCCACCCATATTCCAGGCATTTTGTGATGTCACAGTGCCATCACTTGGTGGGCAACGCCCTCTTTCTCCATTCCCACTGCCTGTTTTTGGCTGATTTACTATGCTTTTTTACAGAAAATCAGCCAATTTACAAACTCCGATGGTCTGTTTCCTTTTTTGAAACAGAATATCGGAGTTTGTATAGTGTTTTCCGGACTACCGGAGAATCAATATGATTTCTGGATAGTCCGCAAAAAAAAAAAAGAGGAGGGGTGGCAACCCTACAAACAATATCTGAGGTGGTAGGGGAGTTGCATTATGGGTAGGGAAAAATGCCAACGAGCTTAGCTGTGGACCTCGAGCTTGTGTAATGGCCGAGTCGGATCCAACCCACCAGTGAGAATAAAGACGAGATTATCAACATCACATCTATTATTTAATATGTACACAGTACTAATTTTATTTTTCTCACAGTGATTTTTACTGAAATGTTTGTGTTTTTTTAACCTGTATCTACTAAAAAAATGTACTGAATACTTCTTTGTATAAACTAACTAGATGATGTGTATTCTGTAGCTTACTATATGTATACTATTGTACTATCTAATTATTGTATTTTGCTTATAGTTCTGTGGGGCTTTTCTCCCCGGGCCTCTGCTGAAAGTGGGCTTCTGGCCCAGTTGGCCTTTCCCGATAAACAGATGTAAATAAATAAATAGTCACCATGAATCTAGTGGAATGGGCCCGTTATGGCCATCTAGATAGTGTAAGTTTGGCCAATTTTAGTTTTGCGAATGAAATAATTAATTGGACAGAATGGCCAACAAGCCAAGGGTTTCAAAGGGAGAGCAGAACTAGTTCCAAAATCCTAGCTGCAGTTGGAAAACATCTCCAAGGTGAGAAAAAGGTATCTTGGGTCAGAAAATCATACTGGTTGAGCACGTGTAAGTCTCGAATGTGGAACTGACCAGACCTCCATGTTGGAAGAAAATAGCGAAAAGAGAGGCTGTCAGACCAGGGGGATGCTCTGGATCTGAGGAAGCTGCACTGTCTAAACAACTCAAATCCAGAGGTGGGGACTGCATTTGAGAAATGTCTAACACTTACCTTTCAGCTCCTAGACTTAGAATCGGAAGTAGTCTTGTGATAAACTGTACTGGCTCAACAGCTTGGATCTGAAAAGTGCCTGAGTTCTGCCTGTCAGATCCTACAATTAGGATCCAAGGAAGAGGCAATTAGTAAAGAGATCACGTCCGAGAAGAAGAAAGGATCTGAAGGTTTTTTTTGTTTTTTTAAGAGAATGCACGGTCTTAACTGCTCAGATACGAAGAGGGTTTAGATTCTAAATGTGTCTGACAATACCTGTCATATCCTAAGCTTAGGATCCAAAGGGAACAAACGTCACAAACAGGGACGATATTCGTCTTTTGTGCTGGCACCAAAGAGAATTTTTTTTGCATTTGATAAATAAGATTTCCTAGCAGCAGGTTTTCTTGCCTCCTTAAATATCCTCAGAATAAAGGTGGTTAAAAGGAATCAATTACCTATCATCAAAATTGTTGATTTAGGTTTTCACGATTTGGATGAATCTGCGGTCTTCTGTCCTGTGAAAACAGGTCAACTCTTTATGGTAATATCATATGATTGGCCTTGGTCAGTTGCATTAGAAAGAAAAATCAGGGCTGTCGAGGTGAAAAAGGGGTCACCAACAGCATCTATGGAAAGTCCTTCCTTACATTTTGAAGAGCCATCAAAATGAGGCAGGGGGAGACGTACAGAAACATCCACGTCCAGAAGTTGAAAAGTCATCTGTCATCCAGGCCTCTTTGCCAGGAGTCTTGGAGAACCGTTTTAACAGAAAAGATCTTTTTTTAGGGATTCCCCATACTGGACTATTTGCAGACTTCCTGGTGTAGCGTACACTTATGAGGGTATGTCCTGGATCTGCACAAAGTGTCTGCCACTGTATGCTGCTCCGAAGGAATGTGTTGCTTGCAGGAAAGTACTGTGTGTAATAAAACAGTAGATGTCCGACTGATCACTACTGAAGTATTATTAACTGATGGGATATCCTGGCATGGATAACCATATATCCAGCCAGAGTAACAAAGCCTGTGCACCCTACCCTTGCGGCATACATCTGCTGTATGATTTTAACTCAAAGGAATCGGAGGTACATAAGGGACAAACGAATGCAAAGTACCTCAAGACTTTCTTGTCCAAGACAAGGAAGTGAAGTAGAAGCTAGCAAAACTCGCTCTAGTTCTAGAGAAAACATCTATCTTTTAAAGTTTTGTAAAGGTGTGAAAAGAAAACTAAGTAGCTGCTTCATGAACAGATCTAGATTCCAGACCCTTGAAGAAAGCTCGGGCTTTAACTGGAGCTAGAAGCTGCTTACCATGCAAGGGACAACAAAGAGATAGCTTTGGATATCCAATTAGAAATAGTTTGTTTAAAACGGGAGCACCCAAGTTTTGTTATGGAAAGAAAAAAGCTGATCCGATCTGGTAATAGACTTGGATTTGTACAAATAAAATCTGAGCTGCCTATGCACATTCAGAGAATGTAGGATTCTCTTCCCCTTATTCTGAGACAAAGGAAAAAGGTGGGCAAGTTAATGGTCTGATTCATGGTCTGATTCAAGGAGAACACATTAACCTTAGGCACAAAAGAAGGATTGGTATGGAGAGTAACCCTATCCCTATGAAAAATGAGAGGAGAGAAAGAGCAATTAAGACTTGTAACTTTGAAACTAGTCTAGCAGAAGTTAAACCTACCAACAGTACTGTTTTCCAAGTACAAAACTTACGAGAAGCAGAATCAGGAGGTTCAGAAGGAAATAAGGGAAGCTTTTCCAATTCATACATCAAGTTTCAAGAAGGAGGGACAGCTATTCATTGTAATCTAATATGTAGGATGCCCTTTAAAAAACTGTTTGACCTAAAATTGAGATAAAAATAGTGGATCCAGAGGTAGGTAAGCAAAGTTGTCTGACAGATGTGCTTTAACAGAAGAGAATGCCACACCAGCATTAAGCAACTCATACAAATAAGCCAGATTATTAGGAATATCCAGTTGATAAGGGTTCTGATTCCAAACTCCGCTCAAAAAGGAAAATCTTTTCCATTTGGAGACATAAAAATTTCCCTGTAATTGGTTTTCTAGCCTCCTGTAAAACCTTGAGCACATCCACAGAGAACTGGTGCCTAAAAAATTCTATTACCCAAAGAATCAGGTTCAAAGTCTGAAGCCATTGTTCTGTGTGTGCAAATCCATCCTGTCAGGTAACTTGTGATGACTACCCCTGTCAAATGAAAGAGAAGGGGTAATCAGTGGTCACTAATTCTTGCTCTGTTTGACCCAGATAATCTGGTTGACTTGAGGTTCTTAACATGGTAAACAGTTTTATTGATTGCTCTGCCCTCTGCAAGAAGGGTATCTGAGTTGAAAACTCTTATAGTGAGTCAACCCTACCTCATTTTCCATAAGGACAAGGTTCTTTGAGAACTAATTTAGGAGTTATGTACTTACCATAACTTGGTATTTGTGTTGTCCATTTTCATTCTTCCTCACTGATTACAGATCTGATCCTCAAATCTGACTCAGTCACATTTTCCAGACTTTGGAACCTATTTTCGAGCTCCTCCCTCTTTCCGTAATGCACTACACTACCTCCAACTCCTCAGATCGAGTCTGCTGCCTATGTCTATAGAATTATAGAGAGAGGGCAGATAAGGTAAGAATTACAACTCAAAAGTAGAATTCGTGTAGCATCCAACATTCTTCTAGAAAGATAAAGTTGGGGGATGGCTGGGAGGGAAGGTGAGGAAGAATGCAAATGGACAACACAGATACCAAGCTATGGTAAGTACATAACTCCTAAATCTGATGTTCATTTCATTCTTCCTCACTGATGGGTTAGAGTCCCCAGCTATGTAATTCTTGGGAGGCCCCCAACAAAGAATATGCCACAGCACTGTCAAACCAATGGAGGTCTGCTTCTGGAGAGAACGTCCAGGTTGTAATGCATCACAAGGTTATGATTTATAAAATATATAAGTGACAGTATTAGAGACATCATCAAAATAACTGTGGTAGAAAGGCTAATGAGGTATTCATAGATTTGGTAAAATCGCTCTAGGATGACGAGGCAATTCTAAACCACTTAGAGAATAACAGTTAAAATACAGTCAGTAAACTATTTGGCTAGGATAATATATGAGACTGCTTAACCCAAGAGGTTAGAAGGTAAAATGAGATAAAACAGCTGGTTAGATTTTCTGTACTGTTTGGTCCCATAAACAGAAAAATGAACATAATATTGAAAGAATAATTAATATTGGTTAACAACTATATTGATTTCTGTTTTTCACTATGGAGAAGAAATTCCGACAGAGAAGGCAAATGAAATGGCCATAGACCTGGCAGAGTGGGCTTTTGAAGGACAAGGCAATTGTAAACATTTTAATAAATAAATAAATAACAGAAATACAGTCAGTAGTCCATTTAGTGTGACTTTGGGCACTGCTTGACCTAAGCGATTGGGAGAAAAGGATATAAATAGTTGGTCAGATTTTCTGTACTTTTTTTTTTTTTGTGCATATAGAAATGCAACTGTCTATGAACATCAGACAGGTGTACCACATATACACTTTTATTGGAACAATTTGGAAAGAGGACCGGTAATTGAATTTAATGGTTAACATTTGATTCTGTGACTACTTTAGGTATAAAGGTAGGACTGGTTCTGTTTAATAGTAGATAAAGACTCACCTTCTCTTTAAAAAGATTAGCCAGAAAAGGAAAACACTACTCTGATCAACGACATTACAGTGACCATGAAACAGTGACAGATCACTTTGCAATTAAGCCATGATAAAGGACAAATTATTATCCCAGGCATACAAATTCAAAGGGGGATATTCCAGGGTGACTATGTCACCACTGCTATTCTGCCTTGCCCTTAACCCATTAAGCTGTCTAGTTAACATCTTAGGCCACGGCTATAATTTAGCTCCTAGAAAACAAAGTGTAAAAACTTCTCATCTTCCCTTTGTCAATGATTTAAAATTGTATAGCTCATCAGTTGAGGAACTGAAAGCACAACTGCACGTTGTCAAAACTTTTTCAGATGCTATTAAGAATGTAATTTGGTCTTGACAAATGTGCAAAATTAACCTTTAAAGCAGGAAAACTGCAACACCAGGAAAACATCAGTTTGGAACAAGAATATGATATAAAAGAACTTGAGCAAGAAGGAATGTATACATATTTGGGAACTGATGAAGGATCAACAATAAAACATGAACAAATGTGAATAAAACTTAGTAAGGAATATTTCAGAAGATTTAAATTAATCCTGAAAACAGTACTGATATCTAGGAACAAAATCCTGATATCTAGGAACAAAATCCAAGCTATAAACCAATCTGCTTTTCCTGTCCTGACAGTTTTGGAGTGACTGACTGGCCCCAAAACGTTTTGGATAGATTAGACAGGAAAATAAGAAGGATGCTTCATGCTCATCAAATGATTTATTAAAATCACTGCATACAAGATTATATATTTCCCATTCTGAAAGAGGTATGGGCCTCCTTGAAACTGATTACATGTAGATCTGCAATTGTGGAACTCCACACATCTGCTGACCTCACAAGACCCAAACGTAGTGAAAGTTTTGAAACATGAGGAAAATAAATCTAAGATGACTTCTCTGCTTAATCTAGCAGAAGCATATTGGCGTCAAACAGGAATGGAAATCAAACCAGAAGTAGACAAAAACCAGGCAGCAACTGAATGTACCAAAAAACAAAAAGAATATAAGGTGAAAGACCAGCTGAGAAGGTAAGAAATGTGGAAAATGCATAAATACAGTTGCAAGTATAGAAAACTTCTGGAAGAACCTCATGTTGATCAGGAACGAACACATGAATGGTTGAGGAGAGGTGAATTCAAACCAAGAGATGAAAGGTTAATATTAGCTGCACAAGATAATAGGCTACGTACACGTTGGTTTACAAAGTCCATTGACCATGTGGGAGAAACAGACAAATGCAGGTTGGAAACAGTTGTACACCTCATTGCTTCTTGCGACACACTAATGGCAGAAGGACTGTATACTGAAAGGCATAATAATTTGTCGAGACTGCTGCACTGGGGATTGTGCAAACATTATGGTATCGAAGTGGCAGAAAAACACTGGAAACATGATCCACAAAGCATCATAGAAAATGATGAAGTCTACATCACATGGGATCATCCATTACCAACAGTTCAAGAGATAGATGCTAGAAAACCGGATATAGTGGTCCAAGAAAAGAAGACAAAAGTAGCAGTAATCATTGAAATTGCCACACACAGTGCCTACAGTGTCCTGCGTACAGAGAGACACAAAGTCATAAAATATCAGGATTTGCAAGCAGAAATGAGAGCAATGTGGAAGAAAGACACCCAGACAGTTTCAACAGTAGAAGGAGCAACAGGTCTTATAAAAAAAAAAAAGAGTCTGCAATCGTATTTAGATATACTACCAATTCATGTAACTCCGTATGAATTGCACAAGGAGTCATTACTGAGCACATTGCGAGTGCTGCGAAGAGCACTTTTGGCTGACATCAAAGAGTGAAACAATACTAATTTCATGAACATTAATTATACTTTGACTTAGGAATGGGGTCCATTCCTGTCATGGTATGAGAAAACCAAAAGATTTGAAGAAATTAAAAAAGAAAACTAATAGTAGCTGAGAGTGGTCCAGTGTTCAAAAAGGAAGCCCATATGGATAACTTAATTATTAATTTATTTATTCGACATTTGTTTATCAGAATAGTTTGACTTGTTCAACATAACCTATTTTCAGTGGTGGCCCATCGAGAAACTCCAAATGTATACAAATATAACACTGCAAACATAATCATGGCAGTCAATATAATAAACGTCTCATAAGACCAGAAAGGAGAAATAGAGATCAGAAGCGCACCTTATTATGTCAGGATAAGCAATGATATAGCAGAGGTCCTGAACCTGCTGGCTAACATCACGAACAAGGGAAGTGAGCCTACCCCATCTTACAAACACTGGAAATAGAGAAACCATACGGTCACTTTGAGGGCATGGGGATTGGGACGCTGGATCTCCTAAGGATGAGATGAGACCCGAGACAGGGGAACCACATTAGACGTGGCCAAAAAAAGAGAGAAAGAGGATGACAGAGCTCTTCAACCTGCTGGCTTTTTGTAGAAACTTTGAGATCAATGATAAAGAGGGATAACCATAAAGGAGACTGGGGGGGGGGGGGGCATTCTTGAAACCAAGCATTTCTCGGGAATTCCCTCGGAGGGGGTGATTAGAATGAAGTATCTGCTGTATTAGTTACTTTGGGGAAAAGCAAGAAGTTCGTAACAAGGTTGTCCCCTACGGCTACAAATCAGGTTCGTAAATGGTTGATTGAGGGACCACTCATGAGGAATCAGACTTGACCTACTGAATCTGTCTGCCAGAGTGTTGGATTTCCCCAGTATATGAATTATAGCTAGAAAGTGGTTTAAAGAAATACCCCATTCCCAAACCCGCATGGCCTCTCTGCACAAGGGTAAGAACGGGTTCCTCCTTGTTTGTTGATATACTAAGTTACTGACATGTTGATGGTGTGCACTGCAATAGTCCCCAGATGGAGAACATCCTGAAAGGCTTGAAACTTGAGTAGGACAACTCTCATCTGTAAAACATTCATATGCAACCCGGTCTCCAGGGAAGACCACATGCTTTGGACCATCTTTCACTTGAAATGCCCCCCCCCCCCCACTCCAGATGGAGAGCATACGTGGTCACTGTGGCTGTGGAAGGGAGGGGGTGGAAGAAACAGCCTGCCTAGGAACAGGTCATCCAACTGGATCCACAAGTTAAGATGACTTTTGTAAATTGGCTTTATGGGAATACATATAGGCCGAAAAGGGATAGAAACACAAGCTTGTAGAATTAATCTTGCTGGAGGGGGTGGAAGTGACAGCGAGTCCCACACTTGATTCCTTAATAATGTGATGCGGTGATGAATGGAAGATGCTATTTTGTTTGCGGTATTCAAGTGAGAGCTTATGAATCCCAAATTCTGCACAGAGGATAGATTTGATTTTGCTAGATTTATAGTAATGCCTAGGGATCTGGAGATTTGAAACAGGTAGTGCTCAGCTTGTAATAGTTGATACCTGGTTGGAGCAGAAAAGGGGCAGTTGTTCAAATACAGAATCACTTGAAATCCTTTGAGTTTTAAGTGAGCAGCCACTACTGTCATGCATATGGAAAAACATCCTGGGGGCTGTGGTGAGTCTGAAAGGCAGAGTTCTGAATTGTTAGTTTAGGAACAACAGTGGGAACAAACTTCAGACCACAGTTCAACACAAAGTTCACTGCTTGAAAATGTATACCTGGACAAATTGACAACATAAGCCAGCCTTCTCACCACTTGGTTCGCTTGTAGTAATTCTTTTTGGGGGGGGGGGGGGATTAGAATGCCGTTGGTTTGGAAACTGGTTCTCTCTCTGCCTCTTTTTGTTTGGTGGTTCTTCAATTCTGCCATTCGGCCCATTCCGAAAAGTCTGACGAAATTCTGCAGGTTTTTGTGCCCTTGATAGTTCTGGATATTCATCCCCTTCATGTTGTTCATCTTCCCCTGTTGATGTATTATAAGTAGTACCAACAGAAGAATACACATCCTTGAAACTGCACATGACCTCTGTTTGCTTTCCGATTGATTCTTCCCCCAAAGGCAGTACCACTGTCTTAGTCCCGGGTATCTCTGACTTTTTCTTTTTTTTCTGCAAGATTTCTTCCTCAAATGGTTTTAATTTCAAGTTAATGTCTATAAGCAGCTTGTCTACAGATTCAGAGACAGAAGTACAGACTAATTTGCTGCACATGCTGCAAATTTCAGTACGTAGCTCTGTTTGTTTCACCCCATCTCTCTCTACAAGGATAGAGATCCACTCTAATGTGCATTTATGTGCTGCTGCAACCCAGCACTTATAAAACAACTTGTTATTTTCATTCTTTAAATCAAATGGTGTAGCAGGGCCTGAGCAGCCACTACTGTCATGCATATGGAAAAACATCCTGGGGGCTGTGGTGAGTCTGAAAGGCAGAGTTCTGAATTTTTAGTGACTGGCTCCCAGTTGGAAGCACAGATGATTTCTGGAGCACCTGTTTAATTTGATGTTATAGTACATGTCATGAAAATGTATAGAGTACATCCAATCAAATTTGCACAGAATGGCAGGATGGATTAAATCGCAACCATCTGGAACTTTGACTTCTCTGCATATAGATAGTTTAGATGCAAAAAGGGAAAAAAGGGAAAAGGAGCAGGTAATAACTTCTGGATAACATGCTTAGCACCTGGGCATTGTTTGTTAAGCTGATCCAGGAGTCGAGGTGCCACGAAAAAAAAATGTCCCCCAACTGCTTCCATACATTTTACAGTCAGGCATGGCTGCAGGACAGTAGATAGGGTCTGTCAGAGAAAGTTCTCTGAAGTTCTGGTCTCGCAGAGCACCTCTGCTTCTGAGGTTCAAGCTCTGGCACCTAGCCTCCAGCAGATACAGCGGGTGCATCTACGTTGTCACCAGAGTGTGGAGTAGGTGAAAATTAGTATGTGGGGCTGACGCTGAGAAACTAACGCACCACTTCACCTCCCAGGAGACCCTGTTTGTCAAGTAAGAATGGGAGTAGAGAAAGGACCTAAAAAAGAAGTTATGTACTCACCATAACGTTCCATCTGAGTAGTTGTGCTTCATTTATCTTCAACCTGTGGGAATACGGCTCCGTATCGGATCCGAGCCGGCAAAGATTACTAGCATCAGCTCTGAGCTCCAGACTCCTCCCCTTACCCATAATACACCTCCACTGCCTTCCATCCCCAGATCGAGTTTGCTGAAACTATACTTATAACCCGACCTGATAACATACTTGTGACCTATACTGCAGACCGTAGGCTGAACATGCGCCAAAGGTCCGGGGGAAGGAGGGAGGGACGGTTGAAGACAAATGAAGTACAAGTACTCAGATGGAACGTTATGGTGAGTACATAACTTCTTTATCTGAAGTAGTTTACTTCTTCATTTGGTCTTCAACCTGTGGGACAGAGTCCCCAGCTACTAAACTCCTGGGAGGCCCTCATGGAAGGATATTCCGGATCACCACAGAGCCAAAGAATGCTCTCCTTCTAGATGTCAAATCCAATTTGTAAAAGGAAATAAATGTATGAGATGAGGACCAAGTAGCTGCACAGCAAATGTCGTCCAAAGATACCCTAGACCAGAAAGCTGCAGATGTAGACATGGACCTAGTGGAATGAGCTTTAACCTGACCTGGAGGAGACATGTCTTTGTCCTTATAGACCTGCAGGATGCATGAAGAAATCCACCTAGCTATAGTGACCTTGGAAATACATTTGCCCAAAAAGGGTCTATAGAACGAAACAAACAATTGATCAGACTTATGAAAATTTTTTGTCCTGTGTAAGTAGAATCGTAATTGCCTGTGAACATCCAACATGTGTAGTTTGCATTCCATCCTATTGGTAAAACTGGGAAAGAATACAGGCAAATTTGTAATCTGAGGAAGAAAAGATGGATTGGTTCGAAGGGAAAATATCTTTATGGAAAATCATGTACGGGAATTTTATGGACAAGGCCTGTAATTGCGAAACCCTTCTAGCAGAGGTAATAGCGACCAGAAAGGCCGTTTTCTACGAAATAAATTTTAGATCTGCAGTAGCAGCAGGCTTGAAAGGCAGGGTGACCCGAGCTTGGAGAACCATAGTAAGGTCCCATGGGGGGACAGGATCTTTGACCGGGGGGGGGGGGTAGCAAAAAAGTACCTTTAATAAAAGCTTTACACAGTCTAGAAGATGCCAAGGATGCAGAATTCTCACGCACATGAAAATGAGAAAAGGCAGCCAACTGAACTTTGACAGTAGAAGAACTAGCACCATGCTGGAAAATATCAGCTAGAAAATCAAGAATGGCAGAAAAGAAGTTATGTACTCACCATAACGTTCCATCTGAGTAGTTACACTTTATTTTTCTGCAACCTGTGGGCATTCGGATCCATATCGGATCTGAGCCCGCAACTTTTCAAGCATCTGCTCTGAGCTCCAAGCTCCTCCCCCTTACCCATAACCCATCACCATCTCCTACCTTTCCTTAGATCGAGTTTGCCACTACACAGCCAATTAGCAACTCAACTATATAATAAACCTTGAATAGGTTCGGGGGAAGGAGGGTGGGACGGCTGCAGAAAAATGAAGTGTAATTACTCAGATGGAACGTTATGGTGAGTACATAACTTCTTTATCTGAAGTAGTTAACTTCATTTTATCTGTAACCTGTGGGACAGAGTCCCCAGCTACTTAAACTCCTGGGAGGCCCTCATGGAAGGATATTCCTGAGCACCGCACAGCCAAAGGATGCTCTCTCTCTGGAGATCAAATCCAATTTATAATGGGAAATTAAGGTATGTGACCTTGCCTAGGTTGCTGCCGCACAAATGTCATCCAGTGGAACCCTAGACCAAAATGCAGCACAAGTCGCTATAGATCTGGTAGAATGAGCTTTAACAGGACCAGGCGGGGACAGACCTTTGTCTTTATAAACTTGCAAAATACATTGTGTAATCCATCTAGCAAAGGAAACCTTGGAGATGGCTTTGCCCAGAAAGGGTTTAGAAAAGGACACAAATAACTTGTCAGACTTACGGAAGGGCTTTGTTCTGTGTAAATAAAAATGAAGCTGTCTATGAACATCTAGCAAATGCAGCTTATATTCACCCTTGTTCTGAAAATTTGGAAAGAAAACAGGCAGGTTAGTTGTTTGATTAATGCTCGATTCAGAAGCTATTTTTGGTAAGAAGGAAGGGTTTGTGCAGAGAGAAACCCTGTCCTTATGGAAGATCAAGTAAGGGGGCACGGCAGACAAAGCTTGAATCTCAGAAACCTTCCTAGCCGACGTAATGGCCACTAAGAAGGCTGTCTTCCAGGATAAGAACTTCAAATTTACTGATGCTGCAAATTCAAAGTGGGGGAGCAACTAAAGCCTGCAGTACCAAGGTAAGGTCCCAAGAAGGAACAGAGTCCTTAACTGGAGGATGCAAAAGAAAGGTGCCTTTATGAAACGCCTTACACAGTCTAGAAGAGGCCAGGACATTCATGTTTTCGGCAACATGGAAATTAGAGATAGCTGCCAGTTGCGCTTTCATCATGGAGGAACTAGCCCCTTGTTGAAAAATATTGGCTAAAAAAATCCAACACTGCAGGAACAGGGGCTGTAAAGGGATCCAGGTTCCTCTGAAAAGCCCAAATATAGAATCGTTTCCATTTACTGTGGTAAATCTTCCTAGTGGAGGCCTTATGGGATGCCACCAGAATAGTTTTTACTGAAGATGAAAGACCGGTAGTCCTGGCAATCCAGGGAACTGGTGCAACCAAGCCGTCAGCTTGAGGCTGCCCAGATTGGGCGGACAAAAGCCCAAGTGATGGGAAATTAGATCCGGGCAGGGATCCAGAATCCAAGGAGGAAGGGGAACCACACCTGACGAGGCCATAACAGGGCAATGAGGATTACTTTGCACCCCAGTCGGCAAGCTTTCTGAAGAAACTTTGGAATGAGAGGTAATGGGGGTAAGCGTACAGTAACCCGGGAGGCCAAGCATGGACTAGAGAGTCTCTGGGGGGATCCCCTGGTGAGGGGATCAGAGCGAAGAACTTGCTGCACTTCGCGTTGGAAGGGCATGCGAAGAGATTGCAGCAAGGCTGACCCCACGCAAGGAAGATCTCCTGCGCTATTCACTGTTTCAGAGACCACTCGTATAGAATTAGAATAGCCCGACTCAATCTGTCCACTAAAATGATGGAGCGTCCCGGGATGTGCATTGCAATCAGAAATCAACTGGTGGAGACCACCCACTCCCACATTATCATGGCCTCGCAACATAGAGGGTAAGATCTGGTTCCTCAATGTTTGTTGATTTACCAGACAACTGACACATTGCCTGACTGAATTGCAATAGTTCCCGGAGGAAAAACAGTGTGGAAGGCTTGCAACGCTCTCATCTCCAGAACACTGATATGCAATCTGGTCTCAATGTGGGACCACGTGCCTTGGACCGTCCTCCCCAGATAATGCCCCTACACCTGAGCTGGGAGGGGTCTGTGGTCACTGTGGCTTGGGCTGTGGGTGAAACAAATGGGTGTCCCTCTAAAATCTCCAAAGACTGGAGTCACCAGAGAAGCGGCGCCCTCCAGGCTTTGCTGATTTGAATTGGATATTCCATGGGGAGATCTAGCCAAGACCACTGTACGGCCAGTGTCCACTGAAGAACACGCATGTGAAGACACGCACAAGGGAGGATCGAGATTGCTGCCGCCATAGAGTCTAGGGCTCGGAGAACGTCACCCACCTTTGATAGCCTGGGGCCAAGAACCACTGATATATGGGCCCGTAGGTTCTGGACCCTGTCTAGAGTTAGGAAAACTTTCAATTGAAGGGTGTCCAGCCGTGCCCCGATAAAGTCCAAGATCTGCACCGGGTCCAAGAGGGACTTGGAAACATTGATAGTGATCCCTTGCAAAATGAAGGAAGGAGTCTCTGGCTATGCAAAGAAGACGCTTGGTGGAAGCAGCGAGGAGCCAATCATCTAGGTAAGGGAATACCTGAATTCCCTGAAGCCTCAGGTAAGCCGCTACGACTGCCATTACCTTGGTAAACACTTTGGGGGCTACAGTGAGACCGAAGGGTAGGGTTCTGAACTGGAAATGATTGGCTCCCAGCCGGAAGTGAAGGAATCTCCTGGAGCATCTGCGAATCTTGATGTGGTAGTAAGCATCCTGGAGGTCTATTGAGCACATCCAGTTGTATTCTCGAAGATAAGGTAAAATGGACTGTAGGGTGACCATCTGGAATTTCTGCTTGGCTACCGACAGATTCAAGGTTGACAGGTCCAAGATGGGCCTGAGGTCCCCTGTCTTTTTTGGCACTAAAAAAAACCTGGAGTAAACGCCTGATCCGGACTGATCTGGGGGGGACCGGTTAGATGACTCGTTTATGAAGCAGCTTGGAAATCTCTAGCGCTGCCGCCTCCATTTGAGCGGGTGGGACATCTGGGAGGTACTTTGGTTGGACTGGAGGGATAACAAATGGGATGGTGTAGCCTCTGGATATTATTTGAAGCACCCAACAATCTGCAGTTATGGACTCCCAAGCCGTTGAGTGCAATGATAATCTTTCCCCGACTGTCTCCAGGGTAGGACAGTCGGGCAACCCCTCAGGGCTGCTGCGTGGGCCTGTCCGAAAAGGTCTCCCTAGACCAAAAGTTCCTCGGCCCCCCTCTGCCTCTGGGGTGGCGTCTGTCCTGTCCCCCTCTGCCTCTAGGGGACAAGTTGTCCTGAGAATCCCAGGAAAAGTGTGATTTTCAGAACCACATCTTCTTTTGCATTCTCTGATTCCTAGAAAATGATCTTTGAGGGCTAGAGAAACGGACTCCGACGGCAGACAAAGTCTTCCCATTCTTTTCGCTCTGGATCAGAGTGTCGCGTACCATCTTCCCAAAAAGGGAAAAACCATCGAAGGGAGCATTTGTGAAAGACACCTTGAAGGGCTCCTCAAATTGACACAGTCTGAGCCAAGCATGTCACCTCATAGCTACGCCGGACCCAGCTGCCCTAGCCTCTCCTTCCGTAGCATGGGAAAGGAGACACATAGACGTGTTCGATACTGATTTTAGAGTCGACATTTTCATGGAGAACAAACGTTTGTCCTCCGGCAAGAGACTCTGGGGGCGACTCAGCGAACTCCATGACTAGGTCTCGCTGCAGTCATATAATGTGTGCCAAATACTTCAGCGCATGGATGGAAACCGTCGCTGAAGAAAACACTTCCCAAATCGATCTACCGCCTTGGACTCCTTGTCCTGAGGGTGGACCGAGGAACTCTCCTGTGCCAGTTCCCTCTTGGTGGCTGCTGCAACCACCATAGCATCCACCGGGGATCCTTTGTACCAGGCCTGCCTGTCTGAGGGTGGGGAGAGAATCCTGTCCAGGCATTTTGGTATTGGCTCTATGGTGTCAAGCTCCTTCCATGCCCATGTGGTGATGAGATCCACCAAGGGATCCGCAGGAGGGGAAACCCAGGACGTAGATGGGGCTGTGCCAAAAGCCTCCAGGAACACTGACTCATCCGTAGAAGGTTTTGGGGCTGACCAACCTTTCCTCTTGCGAAGGATCTCCATGACGTCTCCAAAGGAGACATCCTCGGGAGGTGACCTGGGGGAACCTTCTTCATCTAAATCAGTGTCTTCTGTCAAGGACTCGGGGGAGTCCAGGTGCCTCCTTTTACACATGTGCTTACAGGGACCCTCTTCAGTGGGACTCTCTGAAAAGGGCTCGTGAGCCACGGGGGGGGGGGGGTTCCTCCAGGAGAACCACCTGGGGGTCCTCTAGCACGGGCTGTCCCTGGGACAAGCTGAAGGGAGTCATAACCGAATCCAGGGGAGTCTGGGCGGAATCCAAGGAAATAGGCTGGGGTCTCGATCCATGGGAGAGAACCCTCTGCACCACGTCGAACGCCGATGGAGAGTGTACCTTCTTAGCACCCAACAAGGAAGAAGCTCTTTCGGTTCTGCCGTGAGGATCGGGGCCAAGGCAGCAGTAGCCGGAGCTCTGAAGGAATGGCTCAGATCCGACAAAGTTGGAGCCAAAGACACCTCCATTCCCTCAGATCCGACTCCTCGTCCTTGGCCCTGAGAGTTGCTCGGATCCAAAGTGGTCTGATCCGAGGAACACAAGGTGATCGCCGGAGTCGAGGTTGGAGGAAACGTCGACGCCGAACCCCCAGCTCCGAGGATCCTCGGATCCATAAACCCCAAAACCACAGGACGGATCGGAGAAGGAGAAACTGGATGAAAGAAGGGCATGGAGGTCCCCCTTCCAGAGGGAGAGGGGCCTGGCAAGACATCCATCTGGATTTGGGTCCGAATAAATCTCCTCATCATCCTGGTCATATCCAATTCCGACAGACTCCGAGTCGAGCACGAAGAGGCGACTGACTCGGATCTGGCTGGTCGTTGAGACGACCTAGATGAAGGCCCCGGATTCAAGGGCTCTGTTAGCTCTGGGGAGAACCTCGGGGAGTGGAGCCAAGGAGATTTATGTCTAGACACTTTAGAAGGCGGGCTAGGGAAGGGCTCCCGCTATGGAGACCGCTTACAGGGCCTATCCCCCCTCCTCCTTGTTTTTCCTGTCTTTTCCTTTGGCCTCTCCTTCAACAGGTCTAGTGGAAGGGTGAGTCCTAGCCTGAGGGGGAGGTTGAGCAACGGCTGGAGGAGCCAAGGCCGATGAGTCCAGAGAGGAAACTGGTAGAAGGCCTTTCGTAACCAGTTTGTCCTTCCTTTCTTTCAAGGCCCTGGGGTTAAATCCGGCGCACACGCTGCACGGAACAGATAGATGGGGAACACCCAGGCAACAACACACAGGGTGTGACCATCAGCCAATGAAAGCTTATGGCCAAACTCTGTGCATTTCTTGAAAGTGGGTTTTGGCTGATCAGCCATACTATGAACACACACAGCCAACCTACTTAAGATTGGCACTCTAAACACGCACACCTAAGGAGTAGAGAGGGCCTGTACAAGATTACTTTACAACAAACTTTTTTTTTTTTTTTTTTAATATATAACCGATGAACAGCGATTGGGGGAGGAAAGGGAACTAAAGACCACCCACTTTCACTATCGGGAGAAAAAAAAATGATCAAAAAGTCACTTACTAATAACCCAACACTTGGAGCTACAGAGATCACGATGCTGATGCACGAAGCGGCAAACGAGATCTGGGGGAAGGTAGGAGATGGTGATGGGTTATGGGTAAGGGGGAGAAGCTTGGAGCTCGGAGCAGATGCCTGAAAAGTTGCTGGCTCGGATCCGATATGGATCCGAATACCCACAGATTGCAGATAAAATGAAGTTAACTACTTCAGATTAGGAGCCGTGAAAGGGTCTAAACTCCTCTGAGAGGCCCAGAAAGAAAAACGTTTCCACTTGCTGAGGTAAACCTTTCTGGTTGAAGACTTTTGAGCAGCCACCAAAACAGACTTAACTGAGGAGGAAAGTCCAGGAGTCATAGCAATTACGGGAACTGGAACAGCCAAGCCGTGAGCTTCAGGCTGTCCAGTATCAGATAAGGCACTCCCGATGGGTGTGAGGATCAGAACCTGAATGGGATCTAGGATCCAAGGTGGATCCAAAAGGTGAGACCAAAGAAAGGGGAACCAAACCTGGCGAGGCCAGAATGGGGCAATGAGGATCACCTTGCTCCCTGGTCGACAAGCTTTCTGCAGAAACCTCAGGATGAGAGGAACTGGCGGGTAAGCAAACAGAAGACCGGGAGGCCAAGCATGAACTAGAGCGTCTCTGGGGGACTCCCCCGGCGGGGGGTTCAGAGCAAAAAACCTGCTGCACTTCGGGATCGAAGGAGATGCGAAGAGATTGCAACAAGGTTGACCCCACTCATTGAAGATCTGTTCCGCTACTGATAGATTCAGAAACCACGCGTAAGGCATCAGAATGGTCTGACAGCCTGTCCGCTAGAATGCTGGACCATCCTGGGATGTGCGTTGCGATGAGAAAGCGAACGGTGATCGCCCGTTCCCACACTCTCATGGCCTCGCAACAAAGGGGATAAGATCTGGTCCCTCTCTGTTTGTTGATATACCAGACTACTGACATGTTGTCTGACTGAATGGCAATCATCTCTAGAGGAAGAAAGGCATGAAGGGCCTGCAATGCTAAAAGAAATGCCCTCATCTCTAGGACATTGATGTGCAAGCTGGTCTCTGTGGAGGACCACAGGCCTCAGACTGTCCTGCTCGAACAAAAGGCCCCCAACCCAAGTTGGGAGGCATCCGTGGTCACTATGGTTTGGGCCAGGGCTGGAAAAAGGGCCGTCCCTCCAAGATGTCTGGAGAGCTTATCCACCATGTGAGGGATGACCGACACATGACTTAAGTGGACAGGATAGGTAAGTGGTAAATCCAACAGGGACCACTGAACCCCTAGAGTCCACTGAAGAATCCGCATGTGTAGTCGAGCACATGGAATTAGAAGTTATGTACTTACCATAACGTTCCATCTGAGTAGGTGGATTCATTTGTCTGCAACCTGTGGGTTATGGATCCGATATAGGATCCGAACCGGCATGGTTTATCCAGCTATGGATCAAAGCTCCTAGCTCCTCCCCTCACCCATAATGCCCTGCTCTCCCTACATGACCTCAGATCGAGTTTGCCCTGTATCCAATACCCTAACCAAAGGGTAACACATTCTATGCAGGAAACTGACCAGGCCAGGGGGATAGGGGGGCGGGATGGTTGCAGACAAATGAATCCACCTACTCAGATGGAACGTTATGGTAAGTACATAAATTCTAAATCTGAAGTAGGAGATTCATCTGTCAGCAACCTGTGGGACAGAGTCCCCAGCTACCTGAGTCTTGGGAGGCAGTCATGGAAGGATATTCCGGAGCACCGCGGAGCCAAAGGATGCTCTACCTCTAGACGTGATATCCAGCTTGTAATGAGAAATAAAGGTATGAGATGAAGCCCAAGTGGCTGCTGAACAAATGTCATCCAGAGGAATCCTAGCCTTAAAGGCCGCTGAGGTAGAAACAGACCGGGTTGAATGAGCATGGACTCCGTCCGGTGTGGGCCTCCCGGAAGCTTGGTAAGCTAATAGAATACACTGGGAAATCCAGCGTGACAAGGAGACTTTGGAAATTGGTTTACCCAGATTGAATTTGGCAAAGGAAATGAACAATTGGTCGGATTGCCTGTGACCAGCTGTCCTGTTAAGATAAAAACGAAGCTGCCTGTGAACATCCAATGAATGCAGCTTGTACTCGCCTTTGTTCTGATATTTAGGAAAGAAAACAGGGAGGTTGTTGGACTGATTAATGTTTGCTTCCGAAGCTACCTTAGGAAGAAAAGAGGGATTGATCCTGAGGTACACGCGGTCCGGATGGAAGATCAAGTAAGGCGGATTCATGGACAGGGCTTGAAGTTCCGAAACTCTTTTGGCCGAAGTAATGGCTACTAAAAATGCAGTCTTAAGAGATAAGAATTTTAGATCTTCTGTGGCCGCAGGCTCGAAGGGGGGAGCGGTCAAGGCCTGAAGAACCAAGGAAAGATCCCATGGTGGAACCGCCTGCTTGACAGGGGGTCTAAGCAGAAAGGTGCCTTTTAGGAAGATTTTACATAATTTGGCAGACATAAGAGGTCCAGAGTCATGACCAACTTGATAATGAGAAATGGCCGCTAGATGAACTTTGACCATGGAACTACTGGCGCCATCATTAAAAAGAGTGGTAAGGAAGTCTAGCACCAAAGGAAGGGGAACAGTGAAGGGATCTAGACCCTGCCGCTCCGCCCAAATGGAGAATCGCTTCCATTTACTGCGGTAAATTTTTCTGGTAGAGGGCTTGTGGGCCGCTACCAGAATGGCCTTAACTGGGGTCGAGATACCGGGAGTCCTGATTAAGAGTGGAACTGGAGCAGCCAAGCAGTCAACTTGAGGTTGCCCAGGTTCGGAGTTGGTAGGTTCGATGGGTGTGATATCAGATCCGGAATGGTATCTAGAATCCAAGGTGGATTCACTGAGTGAGACCTTAGGTAAGGGAACCAGATCTGCCGAGGCCAGAATGGGGCTATGAGGATCATTCTGCACCCCAACTGAGAGGCTTTCTGAAGAACCTGGAGCATCAGAGGCAAAGGGAGGTATGCGTAAAGAAGACCGGGAGGCCAAGCATGCACCAGAGCGTCTCTCGGGGAATCCCCTGGGGGAGGGATTACAGCAAAAAAACTGTCGCACTTGGTGTTTAAGGGAGAAGCAAAGAGATCGCAACAAGGAGTTCCCCACTGTGCGAAGATACGTTTCGCTACTTGAGCATTGAGAGACCACTCGTACGGGGAGAGAATGGTGCGACTGAGCTTGTCCGCAAGGATGTTGGACTGACCCGGAATATGCGTTGCGATGAGAAAGCGGTTGGTGGAGATCGCCCATTCCCACACTCTCATGGCTTCTCAACATAAAGGGTAAGACCTGGTTCCCCCCTGTTTGTTGATGTACCAGACCACTGACATGTTATCTGACTGAATCGCAATTGTTCCTAGGGGAAGAAAGGCTTGAAGTGCTTGCAACGCCAAGAGCACCGCTCTCATCTCCAGAACATTGATATGCAGGAAGGTCTCTGAGTCGTTCCACGTGCCTCGGACCGTCCAGCCCGCAAAATGCCCCCCCCCACCCGAGGCAGGAGGCGTCCGTGGTCACTGTGGCGAGAGGGGGAGACGCACAAAAGGGGCGGCCTCCGTGGAGATCCTTGGAATGGAGCCACCACAAGAGAGACCGCTTGCAAGCCTTGCTGATTGCAATGGGGTGATGCAGGGGGAGAGAAAGATATGACCATTGTACTTGAAGTGTCCAGTGAAGAACCCGCATGTTCAAGCGGGAGAGTGGGAGAAGAGAAATCGCTGCCACCATGGACCCTAGTGCCCTCAGGACCAATTCCGCCGGAACTGAGCTGGAGTGGAGGATGGCCCGCACTTGGAGTCGCAGATTCCGAACTCTGTCGGTTGTGAGAAAGGCTCTTAACTTCCTCGTGTCTAACCTGGCACCTATGAATTCTATCAACTGAGTAGGGGCCAGATTGGACTTTCCTTCGTTTACCGTAATGCCTAGCCGGGGAGCTAGGCGAAGAAAGGAGTCTCTTGCCAAGGATAGTAGATGCCTTGTTGGGGCGGTGAGAAGCCAGTCGTCCAGGTACGGAAAGACCTGCACCCCCTGAAGCCTCAGGTGGGCCGCAACCACTGGGCTGTGGTGAGACCAAAGGGAAGGACCCTGAACTGGTAGTGACTGGCTCCCAGCCGGAAGCGAAGAAACCTCCTGGACCATCTGTCCATTAGTATGTGGTAGTACGCATCCTTGAGGTCTATAGAGCACATCCAGTGGTTTTCTCCCAGAAGGGGGAGAATGGATTGTAAAGTGACCATTCGGAACTTCTCCTTGGGAACTGCCAGGTTTAATAGGGACAGGTCCAGAATGGGTCTTAGGTCCCCTGTCTTTTTTGGCACTAAAAAGAACCTGGAGTAGAACCCTGATCCGATCTGGTCTGGGGGAACGGGCTGGATGGCTCTTTTCCTCAGCAGATAGCCAATTTCTGCTGAAGCTGCCTTCCTCTGATCGGGTGGAACGTCGGGGAGGTATTTTAGTCTTGGGACGTGAAGAAATGGGATTTTGTATCCTCTGGATATAATTCGGAGGAACCAGCGGTCTGATGTTATGGACTCCCGTGCCGCTAGGTGCTCCGAAAAATGTCCCCGACTGCCTCCAGAGTGGAGCAGTCGGGCAACCCCTCAGGGTTGCTGCGCAGGCCGTTCAGAGAAAGGTTCTCTGGACCCGAAATTCCTGGGAGCCCCTCTGCCCCTGGGGCGGCGTCCTCCCTGTCCTCCTCTGCCACGGAAGGACTGGTTGTCTGGAGCGGGTTGGGATTGCTGCGACTTCCAGAACCACATCTTCTTCTGGCCCTTTTGGTTCCTAGAGTAGGACCTCTGGGGCACAGAGAAGCGGACTCTGACGGCAGACAGCGTCTTCCCGTCCTTCTCGCTCTGGACCAAGGTGTCGCGAACTGTCTTGCCAAAGAGGGCAGAACCATCAAAAGGGGCGTTCGCGAATGACGCCTTGAAGAGCTCCATGAAATCGCAATGGCGGAGCCAGGCCTGGCGTCTCGTGACTAGGCCCACTCCTGCAGCTCTAGCGGCTCCCTCTGTAGCATGGGAAAGTAACCGCATAGAGGTATTGGTCATGGAACGGAGAGTGGCCATACGGGTGGAGTGCAAAAGTTTGTCCTCTTCCGACATGGACTCTGGGGGGGATGCGGCGTATTCTTTAATAAGGTCGCGCTGCATCCTAATGACATGTGCCAGGTAGTTGAGCGCCCTCACTGAAAAGGTCGCTGAACTAAACATACGCTTCCCCAAGTGGTCCATCATCCGAGACTCCTTGCTCGGAGGATGAACTGAGGGACTCTCTTGAGCGAGTTCCCTCTTGGTGGCTGCTGCCGTCAACATGGCATCTACCAGGGGTCCCTTACTCCAGTGGGCACGGTCAAGCAGGGGGGCTGAGAATCCTGTCCGGCCTCTTGGGGATTGGCTCCACGGTGTCCAGTTCCTTCCACGCCCTGGTGGTAATGAGGTCCACCAGGGGGTCGGCAGGAGGGGACACCCAAGAGGTAGACGGGCCTGCTTCAAATGCCTCCAAGAACACGGACTCGTCCGAGGAAGACTTTAGGGCAGACCAACCACCTCTTATACGAAGCATTTCCATGATGTCTCCAAAGGAGACATCCTCCGGGGGTGATCTTGGGGAGCCTTCCCCTTCCTCCAAGTCCGTGTCTTCAGTCAAAGACTTGGGGGAGTCTATGTGCCTTATCTTACACGCATGCTTGCGAGGTGCTTCCTCGGGGAGGGCTGTCCGAGGAGCCCTCGCAAGCGGTGTCAAGTTCCAAAGGAACTGCTTGGGGCAGTGAAGCGGGCTGTCCCAGTGGCCGGGTGACGGAAGCCTGACCCAGAGCAGATGGAGTGCGGGACGGAGCCGAAGCAAGGGCCGGGGGTCCGGATGCCTTCAACAGAGCCCTCTCCACTACATCAAAAGCCGAAGGGGAGCCGGCCTCGACCAAAGGATCCGACAGTCGGCTCCCCCACGGATCAGAGGAGTGGATCGGAGCCGGCGCCGAGTCCCTCGGATCCGAGGGACCAGTGCGCTCTGACACAGACGGCGCCGAAGGTACACCGAGTCCCCCGGATCCGAAGCTCGGACCAAGGCTCCGAGAGGTTGGATCCGACACACTCGAGGGCAGGGTCGGATCCGAAGTACCTAGTACTGTCGGCACCGACCCACCCCCGGCTCCGAGCGCTCCGAACCCGGGTAGCGGGCCGGAGAAGGAGCTATGGGCTTGAAAAATGGGGTCGAGCTCCCCCCGGGGGGGGGGGCAGGAGCACTCCCATCTGCATCTGGGCCTGGATGAACCTTCGCATCATCCGGTCCAGATCAGCGTCAGAGAGACTATAGGTCGATCTCGATGAGGCTACCGAGGTAGGCCTTGAGTACCGCCTCGATAGCCTCGAAGGAGATCGGGTCTCCTCCTCCTCAGGCCCCGGTGAAAAAGAAGGGGACCGGAGCCGAGGAGGAGGAGAGCCAGCAGCCAGAGAGGCCGGAGGAGAAGCCCACTTAGCCGGCTGGGCCGAAATGGAGGTCTCTGCCCGCCGCTTATGGTGCTTCTCTCTCCGGTCCTTCTTCCTGGCTTCCCTCTCCTCCGAACCCATAGAGGGAGTCTGAATACCGGGAGGAGGAGGGGGAGCAGGCACGGCAGGAACCGCCGGAGCGGTAACTACCAATGGGGCGGAGGCCGAAGCCGAGTCCGGGGGCAAAAGTCCCGCCAAGACCAGCTTCGACCTCCGCTCCTTCAATGCCCTGGGGTTGAACCCTGCACAGATTGAACACCCAGACGTGAGGTGTTCAACCCCAAGGCATCGAACGCACCGAGTGTGGCCATCAGCAGGAGATAACTTATGGCCACACTCGGAGCATTTTGAAAATATTGCCTTTGGGGCCTCAGACATCGTTAATCTACTTTACTTTTTTTTTTTTTTTTTTTTTTTTTTTTAACAAAAGAAAGTTAGATTTAAATTAAATTAAATTAAATTAATTTAACCACTCACACAGAAGGCCCCAAAGAATCCACAAGCACACAAGCTACGTACCAGCGAGGGGAGGGTACTATAAAGTTAACCAAATTAACCAAAAATTATCTCAAAAGAGGGAAAACCTACAACATTCACACAAATATTAATTTTTTTGACAGAAAATATACTAGTAAACACCAAAAAAGCACTTAGCTGACAGGAGCTCAAAATCCAGCTGTCACCATGAACGCGGCAAACTAGATCTGAGGTCATGTAGGGAGAGCAGGGCATTATGGGTGAGGGGAGGAGCTAGGAGCTCGGATCCATAGCTGGATAAACCATGCCGGTTCGGATCCAATATCGGATCCATAACCCACAGGTTGCTGACAAATGAATCTCCTACTTCAGATGAAGAGTTATGGTCGCCACCATCGAGCCTAGGGTCCTCAGCACTGACTCCACTGTCGGGAGGTGAGAACAGGAAATTAGGGAGACATGCATCCTGAGGTTCTGAACTCTCTCCAAGGTTAGGAACACTTTTCCCTGGAGTGTGCCTATCCTGGCACCAATGTAGTCAATCACCAGTACAGGCTTTAGTAGAGATTTGGATGTGCTGATTGTGATACCCAAACTCAGGGCCAGAGTCAAAAAGTAGTCCCTGGTTTGGGAAAGTAAACACCTGGTGGGAGCAGTGAGGAGCCAATCTTCCAGGTATGGATAGACCCGAATCCCATGAAGCCTCAGGTGAGCTGCTACAACCATCATGACTTTGGTAAACACCCTGGAGGCTGGGGTGAGACCAAAGGGTAGGGCTCGAAATTGATAATGATTGGCCCCAAGCCAGAAGCGGAGGAACCTCCTGGAGATTCTGTGTATTTTTAAGTGATAGTAATCATCCTGAAGATCTAATGAGCACATCCAGTCGCTCTTTTGCAGATACGACATGATTGACTGTAGTGTGACCATCCAGAACTTTTCTTTGGCAACTGACAGGTTCAGGTTAGAGAGGTCCAGAATGGGCCTTAAGTCCCCAGTTTTCTTTGCCACCAAAAAAATCTGGAGTAGAAGCCCGATCCAGACTGATCTGGAGGGATGGTTTTGATGGCTCGTTTTCCTAGCAGCTTGGAAATTTCCTATGTTGCTGCCTCCCTTTGCGTGGGTGAAATGTCGGGGAGGTGTTTGGGAGATATGGGGGAACCCACGAAGGGTAAAGAATATCCTCTGGATATGATTTAAAGCACCCAGCGGTTTGTTGTTATGGACTCCCATGCCGTTGGGTGCAAAGACAATTGTCCCCCAACAGCCTCCAGAGTAGAGCAGCCGGGCAACCCCTCAGGGTTGCTACCTGGGTCTGTTCGAGAATGGTTCTCGAGACCCGAAGTTCTGTGGACCCCCACGGCCTCTGGGCCAGTGTCCACTCTGTCCCCTTCTGCCTCTACGGGAAGAAGAGCCATGAATGTCCCGGGAATACTGAGACTTCCAGAACCACATCTTCTTTTGCCCTCTCTGGTTCCGGGTAAAGGACCTTTGAGGGTTACAGAAACGGGTCTCGACAGCAGACAGTGTCTTTCTGTCCTTTCACTCTGAACTAGTGTCTCCTTGACGGTCTTACCGAAAAGAGTCGAGCCGTCATAAGGGGCATTGGTAATGTACACCTTAAAGGGTTCGGTAAATTGGAACAATCTGAGCCAGGCAATACGCCTCATGGACACGCTGGAACCAGCCGCCCTAGCTGCTCCTTCCGTCGCATGGGAGAGGAGTCACATGGACGCCTAGGTGGTCCATCATCCATGACTCTCGATCAGAAGGGTGGACCACGGAACTTTCCTGAGATAGCTCCCTCTTCATGGCTGCTACTACCACCATGGGCGTCCACTGGGGAGCCCTTGTTCCAGAAGGCCTGTCAATAGGGGGGCTTAAAACCTTATTGGGGTGCTTGGGGATCAGCTCCATGGTATCTGGTTCCTTCCACGCCCGCGAGGTGATCAAATCCACTAAAGGATCTGTGGGAGGGGACACCCAAGACGTAGACAGGCCCGTGCCAAAAGCCTCCAGAAACATAGACTCATCAGAGGAGGGCTTGGGGACAGACCAACCTCCCTGCTGGCGCAAGATCTCCATGATATCTCCAAAGGAGGCATCATCGAGAGGTGAACTTGGGGAGCCTCCCCATCACCTAAATCTGTGTCCTCGGTGAGGGACTCGGGGGAGTCCAAGTGCCTTCTCTTGCACATATGCTTATGAGGCACATCTCCTGTGGGGCTCTCCGTGGAGTGCTTGCAAGCCATCTGTTCCTCTGGGGGAACCATCTGGGCCTCTTCAGGCACAGGCTGTCCCTCTGGTAAGACAATGGGGACTGTAGGTAGAGCCGAGAGGTTCTTGGCAGTGTCCAAGGGGGCGGTCAGGGGCCTCGATCCGGTAGAAAGGACCCGTTCTACCACATCAAACTCGGAGAGCGGACCTCCTGGGAAGCTAATAAGGAGGCCGGTCTCCCCAGATCTGACACGAGAATCGGAGCCGGACCCAACGTGGATGGAGCTCAGATGGAGGGAACCTGGCCTGACAATGTCCGAGCTGATGGAAAAGATTCCACTCCCTCGGATCTGACACCCACGCTCTGGCTCCAAGAGCGGCTCAGATCCAAACTGGTCGGATCCGAGATGCTCCAGGCAGCTGTCGGCATCGAGGACGCAAGGACCGTCTGCGCCGACCCCCTGACCAAGGCCAACATTGGATACGAGAAGTCCGAAGCCGAAGGTCAGATCGGGGAAGGAGAAATGGGCTGAAAAAAGGGAAGTGAGCTCACCCCTCCTGAAGGAGGGGGGCTGACAAGACTCCCATCGGGATCTGTGTACAGATAAAGCACCTCATCATCTTATCCAGATCCATGTCCAATAAAGAATGGGCCGACCGTGATGAGGTCACGGACTCTGACCTGGCCGGTCGGGGAACAGAGGCCCAGGAGACTGAACATGCCTCCTCTGGCTCTGGGGAGAACCTTGGAGACCGGAGCCGAGAGGAGTCACGGATCCATGCAGACTTGCTCGGGGACAAGAGGTCCAGGGACCTCTTCCTCTTTTCCTTCATCTTCTACTCTCTCTCCCACTCACTACCTCTCCTCCGCTACCACAGGCTTAGACGCAGGCGTTTGAGTCCCAGCCTGGGAGGGAGGGAAGGCCCGAAGACGAAGAAGGAGGTTCGATGGCAGGCAGAAGACCTTTGAGGGCCAACTTGGCCTTTGTATCCTTCAAAGCTCAGGGATTGAACCCCGCACAAATGGAGCAATATACATTAAGATGGGTCACACCTAAGCACAACACTCAGAATGTGGCCATCTGCTGGGGAGAGCTTATGGCCACACTCTGTGAAGCGCTTAAAGATCAGCTTTTCAGCCATACTATAAGGAAAGAAGCCTTATAAAAGAAACAGACAGACAAAACTTTCTTCTTTAAGCTAATAATACACCCACTCACCACACATGACTGACTAAGGGGGGGGCACCACAGACAAACTACTCTAAACTAACTAAACTACAAACCTACACTCGATGCCAAAGCGATGGGAGGGGAGAAAGGGTACCTATACTAACCTAAAATGGCTAAAAGTAATAGAAATTTTAGACAAACTTACAGTCAGAATCACTCTGCTAGCTGGAGCTCCAGAGACCTGATGTTTTACAAATCGAGGCAAAAGAGATCTGAAGATGGAAGGCAGTGGAGGTGTACTATGGGTAAAGAGAGGAGTCTGGAGCTCGGAGCTGATGCTAGTAATCTTTGCCAACGTGGATCCGATACGGATTTGTATTCCCACAGGTTGAAGACCAAATGAAGTAAACTACTTCAGATCAGTATGTTGCAGCCCAGCACTGTATTTATTTTAGGGATAGACCATTGGTCTGCATGGATCTTATACTTATCTTCTCGCCATGAATGTACTGGAATGGGCCCATAATGGCCATCTAGATAGTGTAACTTTGGCCAATTTTAGTTCTGCAAAGAAAAAATGAATTGTGCTGAATGACCAACAAGCCAAGATGTTCAAGGAAGGGGGGCAGAACTAGTTCCAGAATCCTAGCTGCAGGGAGAAAACATCTCCAAGGTGGGAAAAAGGTATCCGGGACCAGAAAAACATACTGGTTGAGCACATGTGCAAGTCCTGTCATGGAGAAACTGACCAGACCACCATGCTTTAAGAAAACAACAAACAGTGAGGCCATCAGACCAGAGGAATGCTTTGGATCTGAGGAATGCTTTGGATCTGAGGAAGCTGCAATGGCTCAACAACTTGAATACGAATCGGGACTGGATTCAAGAAATGCCTAACACTTGCCTGTCAGCTCCTAGATTTAGAATCCGAAGAAATCTTGTGACAAACTGCATTGGCTCAACAGTTCGGATCTGAGATGTGCCTGAATCTTGCCTGTCAGATCCTGGGTTTAGGATCTGAGGAAGAGATGATTAGTAAAGAGTTCGGGTCCAAGGATTAGTCAGGATCTGATGGGGGTTTTTTTGTTTGTTTTTAAGAAAGTGCACTGTCTCAACCGCTTGGATCTAAAGACGGCTGAGAGCCAAGTGTCTGACAAAACCTGTTGGAACCTAGGCTTAGGATCCGAAGGGAACAAAGGTCCACCATATTGAATATAGCTCCCACAACCTACCAGGTTGATAGAAAAAAAAATTAACGGTAAGGCTGTCAGATCCACTGAGCTCTTTGGATCTGAACAGGCTACACCTGCAAGCAAACTGTTATCTGCCGGATCCTAAGATTAGGATCTGAGGAATTGTCGGATCCTAGGCTTAGGATCTAAGGTAAAAACTTGAAGGAGAAAACAGCAGCCAATCGGATCTGAAAAACCTTGGATCCGACGAAGTTTCAAATAATCTGAAGTGCTTGATAAAGAGATCTGAAATAGTTAACTTCATTTCATCATCAACCTGTGGGATGTCGGACCTGGACCGGATCAGAGAAGCAGTTTCACCAGCATCTGATTCGGGCTACAAGCTCCTCCCCTTACCCATAACACCCCTCCATCTCCTTCCTTCACTCAGATCTCGTTTGCCACAGTTTTGCCAAGCAGCATGGTCTAGACATAGTGGGTACTTTTTATGTTTTTTTGTGGGTGTTCAGAGTTGTTGGTAGTGTAGGTAGGCTTTCTACTGTCCCTTGCCTCCCCTTCCCTCGTTTTGCTCCGTGTTCCTCCATTGTCCTTCATTGAGGATACCGACTTGGAGGAAGGGGAAGGTTCCCCCAGATCACCCCCAAACAATGTCTCCTTTTGGAAACAACATGGAAATCATGCACCAGCCACGGGGGGGGGGGGGGTTGGTCTGCCCCCAAACCTTTCTCGAACGAGTCGATGTTCCTTAAGGACTTCGACATGGGCCAGTCTACCTCCTGGGTGTCCCCCCCCCGTGGATCCCTTGGTGGACCTCATTACCACCAGGGCATGGAAGAAGCCGGACACCGTGGAACCAATCACCAAGTGCCCCAGTAAGATCTTGAGCCCTCCAGTAGGCAGACAGAGTTGGAACAAGGAATCCCCTGTGGACGCCATGGTGGTAGCGGCTGCCAGCAAGAAAGAACTAGCCCAGGAAAGTTCTATGGTCCATCCACTGACCACAAGTCCAGGACGACAGACGTCTGGGAAAGAAGACATACGCTTCAGTCACCTTTTCTATAAGGGCGTTGAATTATTTGGCCCACATTACTAGACTACAGCAAGAATCATTAAGGAGTTCACGGAGTCGACCCCAGAGTCCATGTCTCCAGTGGATAAACACACATTCTCCGCGAGAATGGCCACACTCAAAGTGGTTGCAAATATGTCCATGCGCCTCCTCTCACATGCCAGTGAAGGAGCAGCAAGGGCTGCTGGCCCGGTGTTGCCACGAGGCGACATGCCTGGCTTACGCTTTGTCAATTCATGGAACCCTTTAAGGCGTCTTTTGCAAATGCCCCTTACAATGATTCTTTCTTCTTTGGGAAGACAGTTCGGGAGACATTAGTCCAGTGTGAGAATGATGAGAAGACACTGTTTGCCATCGGGATCCGCTTCTCTAACCCCCAAAGACTCCTTTCTAGGAATCAGAGGGGGCAAAAGAAGATGTGGTTCCGGAAGTCTCAGTGTTCCCGGGACACTCGGGACTCACCTACCCCTAGAGACAGAAGGGGTCAGGACAGACGCCGGCTCAGAGGCAGGGGAGGGTCCGAGAAATTTTGGGTCTCGAGAACAGTTCTCAGACAGGCCCGCACAACAGCCCTGAGGGATTTCCCAACTGTTCTGCTCTGGAGGCAGTCGGGGATCGCCATTTGATGCACCTGACAGCATGGATGCTTCAAATAATATCCAAAAGTTATACAATCCCCTTTTTAACTCCTCCCATTCCACAAAAACAACTCCCAGACGTTCCACCCATGCAAAGGGAGGCAGCAGCACTAGAAATAAGAAAGCTGCTAAGGAATCGAGTCATCCAGCCCATCCCCATAAGTCAGTCTGGATCAGGCCTCTATTCCAGGTTCTTTTTGATGCCATAAAAGACAGGGGACCCAAAGCCCATTCTGGACCTTTCCACTCTAAACCTGTCAGTTGCCAAAGAGAAGCTCCAGATGGTCACTCTACAATCCATCCTGCCTTACCTGCAGGAGAATGACTGGATGGCTTAATAGATCTCCAGGATGTGTACTATCACATCAAAATGCACAGATGGTCCCGGAGGTTCCTTCGCTTTCGGCTAGGGGCCAATCACCATCAATTCCGAGCCCTACCCTCCAGTCTCATCACAGCCCCAAGGGTGTTCACCAAGGTTATGGCAGTAATAGCGGCTCACCTGAGGCTTCAGAGAATACAGGTCTACCAGTACCTGGACAACTGGATCCTCACTGCTCCCACCAGGCATCTACTTTGTCAGGTCAGAGACTATTTCCTGAAATTGTCAGACTTGCTGGGCATCATGATTAACATATCCAAGTCTTCTCTAGACATAGGAGTGAGAATCGTTACTTCTCAGACTAAGGTCTTTCTAACTCCAGAAAGAATCTGGAACTTACGACTTAATGTATCTGTGATCCTGCAGTCTTATCTTCCACCAGCCGAGGTGGTTTTGAGAGCCTTGGGTTCCATGGCAGCCACCATTACTCTTCTTCCCTGTGCTCGTCTTCATATGCAAATTCTGCAGTGGACGCTAGCGGTTCAATGGTCCCTTTTAGATCTGCCATTGACACATCCTATTCACATAAGCAGTGCGTGCAGGAAGTCCCTGCTATGGTGGATACACTCCCAGCAGCTAGTAGAGGGATGTACGTTTATTGCAGCCCCTCACCAAGCCACGGTGACCACAGACACCTCCAACTAGGGTAGGGGGCATTGCTCAGGCAAGATGGTCCAAGGCATGTGGTCCCCGAACGAGACCAAACGGCATATCAATGTTCTAGAGATGAGGGTGGCCTTATTAGCGTTTTGGGCCCTTCATGCCTTTCTTCCTCTGGGAACGATTGCAATTCAGACAGACAATATGTCAGTGGTCTGGTACATCAACAAGCAGGGAGGAACCAAGTCTTGCCACCTTTGTCACGAGGTCATGAGAGTGTGGGAATGGGCGATCTCCACCAGTCATTTTCTGGTAGAAATGCACATTTCGGGTCAGTCGAACATACTGGCGGACAAACTGAGCAGCACTATTCTAATGCCTTTCGTCGTGTCTCTGAATCCTTTGGTAGTGGAGCAGATCTTCCTCGAGTGGGGTCGGCCTTGCCACAATCTCTTTGCATCTCCTTCCAATGCGAAGTGCAGCGAGTTCTTCGCTCTGATCCCCCCCACAGGGGGAATTTCCCAGGAAAGCTCTGGTTCATGCTTGGCTTCCCGGTCTTCTTATGCTTATCCCCCTTTACCTCTCTTGACATAATTTCTATAGAAGGTTCGCCGGATGGGAAGCAGAATCATCCTCATTGCCCCATTCTGGCCTCACCAAATCTGGTTTCCCTGTCTTTGGTCTCATCTGGTAATTCCTCCTTGGATCTGATACCGGATCTCATTTCGCACCCCTCAAGGGGCAGTCATCCAAATCTGGGCAGTCTGAAGCTCTCGGCTTGGCTGCTCCAGTTCCCTTGATTGCTAAGACTCCCAGTCTGTCTTCTCTGGTCAAGACTATTCTGGTGGCAGCTCATAAATCATCCACCAGAAAAATTTACTGTAGCAAATGGAAGCGTTTTTCTACCTGGGCTTTTCAGAGGTATTTCGACCCTTTCACAGCACCTATTCCAGCGGTCCTTGAGTACTTGGCATACATTTTTCAGCAGGGTGCCTGCTCATCTACAGTGAAAGTTTAACTGGCGGCCATTTCCAATTTTCATGTAGGTGAGTACATGGCTTTCTTAGCTTCCTCCAGACTTTGCAAAACCTTTATTAAAGATACCTTTCTTTTAAGACCCCCGGTTAAGGATCCTACCCCTCCTTGGGACCTTATCCTAGTTTTGCATGCTTTGGTTGCTCCACCCTTTGAGCCTGCTGCTTCTGTGGACTTGAAATTTTTATCCTGGAAGACCGCCTTTTTAGTGCTATTACCTTGACTAGGAGAGTGTCACAAATCCAAGCATTATCTGTAAAACCTCCATACATGACCTTTCATAAAGACAGGGTCTCCCTTCGTACTAATCCTTCCTTTCATCTAAAGTGGCCTCAGAAACAAATATCAATCAATCAACTTACCTGTCTTCTTTCCAAATTTTCAGAACAGAGGTGAATCTAAAATGCATTTGTTAGACGTGCATAGACAGCTACACTTCTACTTACACATGACTAAAGCCCATCGCAAGTCTGACCAGTTGTTTGTGTCCTTTGCTACGCTCTTTCTGGGCAAACCGGTTTCTAAGGTGACTATTGCCAGATGGATTTCCCTCTGCATCTTACAGGTTTATAAAGATGAAAACATGTCTCTTCTGGGTAGGATAAATGCCCATCCTACCATGTCCATGGCTATGTCAGCTGCCTTTTGGTCTAGAGTGTCCATGGACGATATCTGTTCGGCGGCTACTTGGTCCTCATCTCATATTTTTATTTCTCATTATAAACTGGACATGGTTTCCAGAGGGAGAGCATCCTTTGGCTCTACAGTGCTCCAAAATATCTTTCCATGAGGGCCACCCAGGGTTTTTTGTTTGGTAGCTGGGGACTCTGTCCCACAGGTTGATGATCAAATGAAGTTAACTACTTCAGATAAAGAAGTTATGTATTCACCATAACGTTCCATCTGAGTAGTTAGACTTCATTTGTCATCAACCGTCCCTTCCTCCTTTCCCCTGACCTTCTCTTGGCGCTTTCTGCCTTGGAAGACAGGAGAGAGTGCCCTTGCGGCTCTCCTGTTTTTCTTCGTTTGTGAAGGTTTATAGGGTCGGGTTCATGTTAGGGGTATAGCAAACTCGATCTGAGGGAAGGAAGGAGGTGGAGGGGTATTATGGGTAAGGGGAGGAGCTTGGATCATATGCTGGTGAAATTGCCGTCTCTGATCCGGTCCGGATCAGACATCCCCACAGGTTGATGACAAATGAAATCTAACTACTCAGATGGAACATTATGGTGAGTACATAACTTTTTTTTATGTACTTACCATAACTTGTCATCTGTGTTATCCTGTGTCATTATTCATCACCATACGGTCATAGATCTGACATCAGATCCGAGCTGGCAACATTCACATAGACAGATCCAAGGCTCAAGCTCCTCCGTCTCAGACAGTCCCCTACTTCCCTCTAACCCTCAGACTGAGTTTGCTAACACATCCAGTATCACTACACTCCGAAAAAGAGAAGAAAGACTCCAGAATACTCCAACTTCCTCCAAGATCCAACAAGGAAGGGGGATAGCAGGAGGGAAATGTGATGATTAATGACACAGAATAACACAGATGCCAAGTTATGGTAAGTACCTAACTCTTTATCTGATGTTATCCATGTCATTATTCATCACCATAGGGTCAGCGTCCCCAGCTACCATTTACCCTGGGAGGCCTCAAGGAAGGACATGCTGAAGCACTGTGGAACCAAAAAAAGCCCTACTCCTGGAAACCAAATTCAGCTTTTAATGAGATATAAATGTGTGAAGATTAGACCAAGTGGCAGCAGCATAAATGTCATCAATAGACAGTCTGGCTGAGGAAGTAGCCGCGGATTTATAGATTGAGCCCAGATTCTTCATGGAACCCCAAGATGCCTATTGTCATAGACTGTAGGCAGCTAGACATCCATTTAGAAATAGTTGCCTTAGAAACCAGGCGACTATGTCTGTTCGAGGAAAAAGCCACAAAGAGCTGATCTGACTTGCAAAATCCTCTGGTCCTATGTAGATAATAATGTAATTGCCTGTGTGTGTCCAAGATATGTAGAATGTACTCTCCTTTGCTGGAATAATTAGGAAAGAACACTGGCAATTAAATGCACTGGCTTAGACTGGATTCAGAAGCAACCTTGGGGAAAAAAAGAGGAATTTGTCCTAAGAGAAACTCTGTCCTTTTGAAACAGCATATATGAAGGAGCAATGGAAAGAGCTTGCAATTCACAAACCCTCCTAGCCGAAGTTATGACAACCATGACAAAAATTTGAAATCGCACAAACTGGCAGGTTCAAAAGGCCTCTTAGTCAGAGATTCCCGTACTAAGGTTAAGTCCCAAGGAGGAGAGGGATCCTTAATAGGCGGTCTTAGAAGGAAAAACCCCTTCATGAATGCTTTGCAAAGTCTGGAAGAAAACGTAGGCTCACTGTTCTCATGAAAATTAGAAATTGCTGACAACTGAAGCTTAATAGTAGAGAAACTTGCCCCTGCTTGGAAAAGTGAGGACAAGAACAAAAGGATATCTGAAACAGAGACAGCAAAAGGATCCAGATTCCTGCTCTTAGCCCAGAAAGAAAATCTTTTCCATTTACAACTATAAACCTTTCTGGTGGAAGGTTTCTGGGAGGCCAGGATAATATGCCTGATGGGGAACCACAGCCAAGATCAACGGAACTGAAGAAACCATGCAGTTAGATGAAGGGTCTGAAGATTTGGAAGGGGAAGTCCCAAAGGATGGGAGATCAGATCCTGAAAAGGATCCGGTACCCAGGGAGGATACTTCAGATGAGACCTGATGAAGGCCAGAAAAGGGCAATAAGAGTCAGAGATGTCCTCGGGCATTGCGCTTTCTGCAAAACCTTGGGAATTAGAGAGACAGGATGATAAGTGTAAAGGGGACCCGGAGGCCAAATGTGTACTAGAGCATCCTTCGGTGACTTCCCAGGAGAGGGAATCAGGGTGAAGTACATGCTGCATTTGCAGTTGGTTGGGGAGGCAAAGAGATTGCAGCATGGCTGGCCCCAGCATTCGAAAATCTGCTTTGTAACTGTGGGATTGAGGGACCACTCATGAGGCCTCAAGATGGATCTATTGAGTTTGTCGACCAACATGTTTGAGTCCCTGGATATACGAGTTGCCTGGAGGATATCGCCCTTACCCACAGTCTCACGGCATCTCTGCACAACAGGTAAGATCGTGTTCCGCCCCCGCTTGTTGACATATCAGACCACTGCCATGTTGTCTGTCTGAACTGCAATCGTCCCCAGGGGAAGAATGGCTTCCAATTTTAATAGAACTGCTCTCATCTGTAGGACACTTATGTGCAACTTGGTCTCTGCAGGGGACCATGTGCCTTGGACAGTTCTACCTTGGAAATGCCCCACCCCCCACCCCAACAGGGAAGAGTCTGTCATCACCGTGATCTTGGGCGAAGTAAGAGAAAAGGGCTTGTCTAGCAGTAGATCTTGAGATTGAAGCCAAAAAAAAGGTGTCATCTGCACACAGGGATCAATTTTATGGGCAATGGACATGGATTCGGACAGAACAGACCAATGAACTGCCAGGGTCCACTACAAAACCCGTATGTGATACCCTGCTATGGGGAACAAGGTGAATGGCTGTGGCCATGGATCCTAGGGTTTGAAGGATCAAGTGAACCAGGGAATGCAAAGGATCTAAGATTTGCATGACCTGGTCCTGGATCAACAGAACTCTGCATAGAGGCAATGCTGTGAACTCTGAAACGGAGTCTATTTAACTCCAACTGTTGGGTGGGGAACAGATACGATTTCGGAAGATTGACAGTAATCCCCAACTGACTGAAAAGGAGAAGAACATAAAAGGAGAAGAAGGTAATGGATGACTTGTGGCAGTCAATGCCTTGAGGGTGTCGTGAGGAACCAATCATTGAGATATGGAAAGCTCTGAAATCCCTGCAGCTGCAGCTGAGCCACTATCACTGATATACATTTGGTAAACACCTAGGGGGCTGTGGTGAGACCAAAGGATAAAGCTCTGAACTGGTAATGATTGGCCCCTAACCAGAAGCGAAGATGTCTCCTGGAATGCCTGTCTATCTTAATGTGATAGTAGGCATCCTGGAGATCCATGAAGCACATCCAGTAGTCCTTGCGTAAGAGAGGCAGAATGGACTGAACAGAGACCATCCAGAACTTGGACTTTTTGATCAGTAGGTTAAGCTCTCTGAGATACACAGCAGCCAGCCTCAGCAGGTACGGCAAGGGCATGGCACCAAAATGAATAGCAAAGACCCCAAAAAAGTACTGCCAGCCCGAAAGTGGTGTGCAAAAAATATTTAATGTGACAATAAACAGACCAGTTTCGGCAAAAATAACATTGTCTTCCTCAGTGTGACAAAACTTCCACAAATAGCCACATTATATATGCAACAGTTAATTGGCAAGAGAACATGATTGGTCACAACTGCTCATTAAGCCCAGGGAGGAATACCCCGCCCCCCAGTTTGATGATCCATTTTCTTTCTTTAGAATTTAATACATTGTGCCAACCAACCTTGTTACCTTTCTTACCAATGACTATATCTATAGTAGTAAATCTGAAATTGGCTGTAGGGTGATTCAAAACATGCTTCTACAAGGCACTACTTGGTTTCTTATTTTGGATATCACTAATGTGTTCACTAATATGGAGTTTCACAGGTCTTGAAGTTTGTCCGACATAAAACGCAGAACATCAGCAGGTAGCCAAGTAAATC